>NC_067249.2:32777272-33080303 GCF_019359855.2 Lolium perenne | reverse complement strand
CTTGGGACGGTGTGTTCAAAAATGACTTAGCCCACTTCTTTTGCTCATCAGAAAATACTGGCTTGGGGTCGGGCTCTCTTTTCTTCTTGCAGCCCGCCTTCCATTTCTCTAAATCAGCAGTCGCGGCCGCCTCGACTTCCTCGGCACTACGTTCCCAAGGCCTCGTGGGGAGAGGCTTCAGTGATGGCTCCGGTACCTTTGTTTTCTTAGGTACGTAAGGGTCCGGGTTAATAATCCAGGACTGCTGCTTCTGCTTCTTCGCCGGAGGTGGATTGGGGCGGCGTACGCACCCGCCGGGCGGACTAGGGGGCGGCGGCTGCTTACCCGCCGGAGGTGAATTGGGGGGCGGCGTCAGCTGACGTGAAGGAGGTGTAGGTGAAGCACCACCACCACCACCGCCACCGCCGCCACCACCACCACCGTAGAGGGGTGGACTTGTTGGCGCCTCGCCTGGAAACTTGATAAACTTCTTCTACCATAGAATGAACTGGCGCTTGACATCTCCAAGTCTTGTCGCCCCTTCAGGTGTAGCAATGTCAATGTCCAGGTCCTCAAACCCTTGGACTATGTCCTCCACCGTGACACGAGCATAGCCATCTTGAATGGGGTTGTTGTGGTGGAGTGCTCCAGGTGGTAAAGCAGTGCCGATGGCTACCTTCATGGACATGTTCCCGATAGGATAATACAGATGACATGCTTTCATCTCCTTTATATCGTCCACGGGGTAGCGAGGAGGCTCCGGTGCAGTAATTTCGACCACCAGAGGCTCCGGTGCAGTAATTTCGATCGTCGGTGCACCAGTCGGTGGGGCCTCCGTGGAAGCCACGCTGCTTCTCCGCTGCTGGCTTCCGAGATCCAATGGATGATCTTCATGTTGCGCCCGAGCTGCATCTCTTTCGGCTACTAGTACACTCACGGTTTTCTTCATGACATCCATTTCCGATGCCAACCGCGCCACAACATCTGCTTCCCGATCCATCTTTCTCTTACGGCTTCTGTAACCGTACGGGTCATCGTTCTGGGGGAACCCTACTTTCCACGGAATGTGCCCCATGCCTCGTACACGTCCTCCGTGTTCAGGATTCCCGAGGGCTTTTGTCAGGGCGTCGTTCTCTCTGTTGAACTTGATCCTCCCCTCTTGAGCATCCCTCATTTCCTCAATAAGCTTTTGGGTGGGTTTAATTATTTTGCCCTGGTAAACACACTCCCCTGTCTCCGGGTTCAGCGATCCCCCATGCCCGTACCACCAGCTTTTGGCCCTTGGGTCCCATCCCTCCGTACCTGGACGGATTCCTCGCGCCCTCAGCTCGTTCTCCATCTTCTCCCACCTAGGCAGCCAAAAGCGATACCCTCCTGGGCCCCATAATATGATTGTACTCCTTCTTGGCCGCATTATCCTTATTTTTTTCGATATTTCAAGGAACTGCTCCGATTTCTTTTGCTTCACAAATTCTGGCCAATCATGTTGCAGTTTCTCATATTGTCCTTTGAAATCCGGAGTCTTGCCCTGCTTGACAAAGTCATGGGCAAGATTTTGCTTGTATTTCCGGAATGCGTTGGACATCTTAGAAAGAGCGAACTGTTTGACTAGCTTGCACCTCTCCTTGTTTTCCTCAATCTTGTTACCCTCCTCATCGTATTTGCGGTATTCCGGAGGTAGAACGAAATGTTCCATAAGCTTGTTGAAGCAATCTTTTTTTGTTCTCTTATCGACAAAAGTGAAACCAAGACGTGCCTTCTTTGGCTCATTCCACTCCTGGACGGTGATCGAGACGTTGTCTCTAACAACGGCTCCGCATTGGCTGATAAACTTGGTGGCGTTCTTGCGGGGCTCCAGCGGCCTGCCGGTTGCTTCCTCGACAACCTCGATGGTGCATGTTTCTCCTGGTTTCATCGTCTTGGTTGCGCCACGCTTTGACGACGTACTCGATTGTTTCGACGATCCGGCCGAGGGCTAAAATAAGAAAGAGAGTCGCGCGCGTTAGTACACACATATTTATTCAAATCGATCAGTTAGTTTGTATCACCAGAGGCTCAATGTATATATATACCTCGGCGCCGGAGGTGGTTGCTACTTCCAATTGAAGATCGTCGTTTATCGACGTTTCTTCGGCATCATCTTGCTGACGGCGCCCTTCATCTTCACCCTCAAGGTTCAGATAAGAAGAGATATCATCTTCTTCTTGTCCGGTCGGCACATATAGAATATCGCCGTTTATGATGCCGAACATATGGTCTTCAAGGTCCGGATCATAGTTGTCCATAATCGTGTCAGCTCTATCGTCCGACATATGTCAGTCCTGAAAACATGTAGTAAAAACAAATTAATTGTGTATATGCATTATCACATCTCTTCTACATATAAACAGAGAGGGCGACGAGGGAGGCGAGAGGGGGGACGCAGTGACCGCGTGACCGAGAGACCGGTGGCGGTGGCGAAAGGGCGGTGCCGGTGGCGGTGACGCGTATTAGATGTGTATATGCGGACGATCGACCTCGCCTCGCAGTGACCGCGTGACCGAGAGACCGGTGGCGGTGGCGAAAGGGTGGTGGAAGTGGAGGTGGCGGTGCCGATCCTCTCTCTCGTAAAAAAACAAAAAAAACCCCACGCGCCGCCCCCTCCATATACACGCGGGGTCGGTGGCGAAAGGGCGCTGGCGAAAGGGGGGCGGCAGCGGCGGCGCTCTCGGGCGAGGGCGACGACGTAGAAGACGACGGCGACGGAGATTGAGGCGGCCGGAGAGGCGTTCGCGGCGCGCGGAGACGTACGGGTTCGCGGCGCGCGGAGACGTACGGGCGCGCGAGTAATTATAATTACGTGTCTTTAAGCTTTATTCCTTACAAAGTAATTATATTTTTAGAATTTTTAGAGTTATTTGTTAAGTTCATTAATTGTTAAGTTAATTTTTAGAGTTATTTGTTAAGTAATTATATTTTTAGAATTTTTAGAGTTATTTTAATTGTTAAGTTAAAAAAACAAAAAAAAACGAGAGAGAGCGGCGCACAGCGTGCGCGCCCGCCCTCTCTCTCTCCCGCAGCCTTGTGATACGGGTGTGGGCGCGCGGCGGAGGTGTGCGGCGGCGGTTAGGGTGGCGGCGCCAGCGGACGGTAGGGTGTGGCGCGCGGCGCGCGGAGGTGTGCGGCGGCGGTGGAGGGGTGTGCGGCGGCGCGCGCGGTGGTGTGCGGCGAACGACGATGTTCGGCGCGCGCGGACAGAGTCGACGACGTACGGGGGCGGGTGGCGGCGGTCGATGGCGCGCGACGGCGTGCGGGCGTCGTCGAGGAGGCGTCGGCGGCGTCGTCGAGGCGGCAGAGGAGGCGTCGGCGGCGTCATCGAGAGGCGGCAGAGGCAGTCGATCTCTCACAGTACACGAACGGGCGGAGGAAGAAGAACTAGCGCGGCCGTTCGGCCGCGCGATATTTATAGGGAGAGGGCTTTAGTCGCGGTTGGGGTCACCAACCGCGACTAAAGCCTTTTTTCGCCCCATTTGAGGTTCCCGCGGAACCTTTTTCGAAATTATTTCGTTTTCTAAATGTGAAAAATAAAACTAATTCAATTCAAAATTTTAAAAATACAAATAATATATCAAAAAATTCAGAAAAATAAAACTAATTCATTTCAAAATATTAAAAATACAAATTATATATCAAAAAATTAAGAAAAATAAAACTAATTCATTTCAAAATGTTTAAAATACATATAATATATCAAAAAATTCAGAAAAATAAAACTAATTCAATTCAAAATTTTAAAAATACAAATAATACATCAAAAAATTCAGAAAAATAAAACTAATTCAATTTAAAATCTTAAAAATACAAATAATATATCAAAAAATTCAGAAAAATAAAACTAATTCAATTCAAAATTTTAAAAATACAAATAATACATCAATAAATTCATAAAAATAAAACTAATTCAATTCAAAATCTTAAAAATACAAATAATATATCAAAAAATTCAGAAAAATAAAACTAATTCAATTCAAAATTTTAAAAATACAAATTATCAAAAAATTCATAAAAATAAAACTAATTCAATTCAAAATTTCTTCCCGGCCGCCTCTGTCTTCTCGTTGGCCCCCTCTTCCCGCCGACCCCCTCTTCCCGCCTCGTCTTCCCGCCATTTCTTCCCTGTCTTCCCGCCTCTTTCTTCCCGCCAATTTCTTCCCGCCAATTTCTTCCCGCCTCTTTCTTCCCGCCACTTTCTTCCCGCCTCGTGTCTTCCCGCTCCCATTTTTCCCGCCATTTGTCACTACATATATGTAGCCCGGCTTGGCCAGCATTATCACATCTCTACAATCATCACTCTCTCATGGCTTCCACCGCACCCACTCTAACCTACCAGCAGGTGGAGGAGCTTTACGCCTCGAACTACCCTTGCCCACCGGGCTACCGCGTCCCCGCCGGCTGGAGCCTAAGCGCCGGCGGCGTGCCGGTCCCTCCCGTCCCTCAGGGTACTGCGCGCCGGGCGGCCATCACGAACCACTACTACCTCGACCTCACGCCGGAGCAGCGGATGAATCCCCGCTGGCATCCCGATAACCAGCATACTTGGGACGCCTTCTTCATCAATCGGTGTGAGAGGGCGCTCGCCAGGTATGAGGAGGACGGTCTGCCTCCTGGAAACTTCCACGAGGCCGGCCGTCGGCTATGGTGGTACGGCTGGACTCTGCAGAGCGTCATGGACTACATCACGACCGGCGATATCCCCCGCCTGCGCTACCCTCAGTTCGAGCCACGAGCGCCGCCCGACGACAGCGACGACAGCAGCGACGACGACGGCGGCAACTTAGAAGGCGACGACTACCAGTACAACGGCGGCGGCTATGAAGACTACGAGTATGCATATTATATGCCTAGGCAGGAGTATGACTGAATCACTCCAAATTTCATGTATCATCAGTGCTATCTCGAGTCAATTGAATCATTCGAAAATGGACACCAAACACATCACGGGTAATATAATTCACATGATCCATTCAACAAAGTTTGGTACAATAAATTATTACACATCATTTCTTTCCTTGTGTCCCTGCTTGCTTACGATTGTGCCGTATCCATGGAGCATCCTCATCATTTAACTTAATGCTTGGGTCGGTGTTCACTTTGAAGGGCGGAATTTCAGCAAACATATTATAATCTTCTGACATGTCTGTCTTGTCCTCCACTCCCACGATGTTTCTTTTCCACTGAAAGAACACTGTGGCGCTTTGGATCATCGCATGATGTACTGATCGTTTTCTTATCTTTCCGTTTCCTCGGTTTGCTACTCATGTCCTTCACATAGAAAACCTGAGCGACATCTTTCGCTAGGACGAATGGTTCGTCAAGGTAACCAAGATTGTTGAAATCCACCATTGTCATTCCGTATTGCTGGTCCACCTTTACCCCACCTCCTGTTAGCTTGAACCATTTGCACCGGAACAAAGGGACCCTAAAGGAGGGTCCATAGTCAAGTTCCCATATCTCCTCTATGTAACCATAATATGTGACCTTTTGCCCATTCTCGGTTGCTGCATCAAAGCGGACACCACTGTTTTGGTTGGTGCTCTTTTTATCTTGGGCGATCGTGTAAAATGTATTCCCATTTATCTCGTACCCTTGGAAAGTCGTTATAGTCGAAGATGGTGTCTTGGCCAACATGTACAGCTGATCTACAACATGATCGTCATTCATTAAATGTTTTCTCAACCAACTGCCGAAAGTCTCCATGTGGGCCTTCCTAATCCAGGATTCAGGCTTCCCAGGGTTGTCCGAGCGTAAAATATTCTTGTGTTTCTCAAAGTACGGAGCCACCAAGCCGGAATTGGTCAGAACTGTGTGGTGTGCTTCAGTCAGAGAATGGCCGTCCATACATATCGTTGATTTCCTTCCGATCGTGCCTTTTCCACTTAGTCTCCCCTCGTGCCGCGATCGAGGAAGACCAATCGGCTTAAGGTCAGGAACAAAGTCAACACAAAACTCAATTACCTCCTCATTTCCATAGCCCTTGGCGATGCTTCCTTCTGGCCTAGCACGGTTACGGACATATTTCTTTAATATTCCCATGAACCTCTCGAAGGGGAACATATTGTGTAGAAATACAGGACCGAGAATGGAAATCTCATCGACTAGGTGAACCAGGAGGTGCGTCATAATATTGAAGAAGGATGGCGGGAATACCAACTCGAAACTGACAAGACATTGGATCACATCGTTCTGTAACCGTGGTAGAACTTCTGGATTGATTACTGATGGCGTGTATTTCACACGTTCGTTGGGCAACCCCAAGAGGAAGGTATGATGCGCACAGCAGCAAGTTTTCCCTCAGAAAGAAACCAAGGTTTATCGAACCAGGAGGAGCCAAGAAGCACGTTGAAGGTTGATGGCGGCGGGATGTAGTGCGGCGCATGTTGTGGGTATACTTCATGGGTGTACCATCGACAGTGCCTAGATCCGGCAAGCCCGGGTGGCCCACAGACGGTGATGAGGCATGTGGCCCATCGGGCGGCCCAGTTGCTGTTGATCATGAAGGAAGAAGTCCAGCCCAGGATCAGCAGGCCGGATCCGTACCGACGTAGGAGTGACCCGGATCCATGGAGGCCCATGAGGGACCCGGATCCAGGACGACGAGTATGGAAGGCGGATCCGTGGCGTGCACGGCAAGATATTGTACCGTAGCTAGGCTATCTGTAATCCGGCTAGGACTCTCCATGTAAACCCTAGATCCGTGCGCCTTTATAAGCCGGATCCTGGGAGCCCTAGAGGCACAACCACAACTCATTGTAACAACGCGAAAGCGCCCAGATAATTCCAGACAAGCAGCAGTAGGCCCTGTCATCGTGCAGGTGTTCCGAAGCTGGGTAACTCGCGTACCACCGTCCCGTGTGCACTCCGCCCTATGGCCCCTACTTCTTCTCCCCCTCGTGAGGATCCCTCCTCCGAGGTACCGTCGATTAGGCAACGACAGTTGGCGCCCACCGTGGGGCCTGTGGCGTCTGGAGGCCGGAACCGGGAGGGTTCCGCCATGGGAAGCTACGACGACACCATCGCTGTGGGGCGCGTCCTTTACGCCGGAAATCTGCCGATCGTCCCTCCGGATGAGTGCTGGATTCCGGCTAGAACAAACCCCGTCAAGCTCTCCATCGTCCCAATTGGCGGCATACACATCTTCATCGGGGAAACCGTCGATTCCGACGGAAACCCGCTGGTAAGTAACGCAGACGCGACCGCCGCAGAGCTGGACGCTGTCGCGAAGATCCGATCTGAGACGCAGGAGCTTCCCAAGGAAGATTCCGCCTCGGATCTGGAAATTTCAAAGCCCACCCAATCCGCCCCTGAGCAGGAAACAAAGGTGGAAGACCAATGCAGATCCGCCTGGGTCTCCCAGGTGTTAGAAAAGCAGAGGTGCCACTTCGTACACTTCTTGGCCCATACCGCCGGAACCTCCCCTCAAGAAGACGGAGCTGGTCCTGAGCAGGAAGAGGCACCGGAACACAACGCGGATCCGGATCAGGCTGAGCTTGTCGGAGAGAGCGAGACTCCGGTTGAAGAGTCGATTTTGGGCAACCTGAGCCCAATTTCCGGAGATACTCCCTCTACGGAATCTGATGACTTCGTTCGCAAGATAAGGGAATACGGATACAGTGATCAGCCTGAAGTCGACTCTGCCCAGCCCAAGCAGGTTCTCGCAACGGTAGCAGCGCTGGGACAAACCGGATCCGGAGACCAAGTCAGCCAATCTGACCCCCAACCATCCCATCAAGGATCTCCAATGTCTCGGGTGCGACCCCAAAGGGATTCTTCCCCGGAGGAAATCCTGTCAGCAGAGGAGGTGGCCGCGCGAGCAGTTCTTAACACACCTATAACCCCGGGCGACGCCGCAGATCTGGAGGCTCTAGAGACCGCCAGAAAGGAAATGCTGGCCACAGCCAAGAGGCTCGCCGATGCCGAAGCTGCGTTAAAAGTAGGAAGGGCAGATCATGCAGCCTGGCTGGAAAACTTCGACAGACAGGACCGCGAGATTACTGCCACACTCGAGCAGGTCAAGAGCATGAGGGCTGAGTGGGAAGTAAAGATGATCTATGCACAGGCGGAGGCCGATCGAATTGTTAGAGAAGTAATTCCGCCTCGCAGGATACCCTTCAACACGCCCGCAGATCACCAGCCGCTGGAAACTCCAAAGGACAACATGCTAAAAGCTGCGGAACTACTGCAGAAGAAGGACGAAGAGGTCGATATCAACTATCTTCGCACACTCGTCGCTTCAGCAATGCAGCAGCAAAGTGATACGTCCAATTTGCATCACTATTTTATATCATAATTTGCTGTTATTCATTGATATATTTCATATTGGGACACAATACTTATGTTATTTCATCTATTTTGCATGTTTCATCATTATTGGGAGATCAAGCACCGAAGCCAGGATTCTGCTGGAAAAAGCACCGTCAGAACGCAATATTTCGGAAGATCAACTCTGGAAGGAAATTATACCAAAAATCCTATTTTTCAAGATGACGAAGGAAGCCAGAAGGAGGAGCCAGGAGCAGCCAGGGTGGGCCCACACCCTAGGGCGGCGCGGCCCAGGCCCTGGCCGCGCCGGCCTGTGGTCTGGGGGGCCCACGACCCCTTTCGCCTCCTTTTCTTCGCCAAACCCTTCGTCCCGAAGACCTAAGCCAGAAGGGGTACCTCGCGAAGAGTTACAGCCGCCTCTGCGGGGCGGAGAACACCAGAGAGAAAAGAGCTCTCCGGCGGGCAGGAATCCGCCGGGGAAATTCCCTCCGGGAGGGGGAAATCGACGCCATCGTCACCGTCATCGAGCTGGACATCATCGCCATCACCATCATCATCATCTCCACCATCATCACCGCCGTCATCACCGCTGGACACCGTCACCGCCGTAGCAATTTGGGTTTGATCTTGATTGTTTGATAGGGGAAACTCTCCCGGTATCGATTTCTACTTGTTGTTGATGCTATTGAGTGAAACCATTGAACCAAGTTTATGTTCAGATTGTTATTCATCATCATATCACCTCTGATCATGTTCCATATGATGTCTCGTGAGTAGTTCGTTTAGTTCTTGAGGACATGGGTGAAGTCTAAATGTTAGTAGTGAACTATGGTTGAGTAATATTCAATGGTGTGATATTTAAGTTGTGGTGTTATTCTTCTAGTGGTGTCATGTGAACGTCGACTACATGACACTTCACCATTTATGGGCCTAGGGGAATGCATCTTGTATTCGTTTGCTAATTGCGGGGTTGCCGAGTGATGAAACCTAAACCCCCGTTGGTATATCGATGCAGGAGGGATCGCAGGATCTCAGAGTTTAAGGCTGTGGTTAGATTTATTCTTAATTACTTTCTTGTAGTTGCGGATGCTTGCAAGGGGTATAATCACAAGTATGTATTAGTCCTAGGAAGGGCGGTACATTAGCATAGGTTCACCCACACAACACTTATCACAACAATGAAGATTATTTAGCCGTATGTAGCGAAAACACTAGACTAAAATCCCGTGTGTCCTCGAGAACGCTTGGTCATTATAAGTAAACAAACCGGCTTGTCCTTTGTGCTAAAAAGGATTGGGCCACTCGCTGCAATTATTACTCTCGCACTTTACATACTCGTACTTTATTCAACTGTTACATCAAAACCCCCTGAATACTTGTCTGTGAGCATTTACAGTGAATCCTTCATCGAAACTGCTTGTCAACACCTTCTGCTCCTCGTTGGGATCGACATTCTTACTTATCGAAGATACTACGATACACCCCCTATACTTGTGGGTCATCACAAAGCAAGGCGGATACTTCGCGCAGGTTGGAATCCAATCCGGATATCTGTATATCTACCGCGCAGAAGGACGCCCGCGCTGATCGGCGAACCGATGACGAATCACATACCGGATCCTCGGAGCGCAGAAGAAAAGCCAGGGAACACCCAAATCCAATCCCCGTACCATCAAAGACGCCACCGTCAGATCCAAGAAAGGGAAAGGATGCGATGTACTCTGGACGAGACAAATACCGCAACCCCTCTCCTCCGCCCAACGGTTACCCGCGACCCCCTCGCCGCCGTAGTCCAGCCGGAAACACCAGGCCCCCAGGGCATGGTGGGATTGTTATCCGCGACAACGTGCTGCCAAGAAACAGAAACAGGGAGCGCTCGCCGGAACCTCGCCCGAGCCAGAACATTGTTCATGAGCCCGAGCCCAGGAGGAGTCGGAATGAGGACCGCGGTCCAGAACCTCGCCGGAGCCGGGACCCAGAGCCTCGCCGGAGCCGTGATCCGGAGCCTCGCCGGAACGACCAGGGCAGCCAGCGCCAAGGCGAAGGCAGCCACAGGAGCCGGAGCCCGGCACGGGAAGGCCGAGGAGATTCAGATGGCGGAAGCAAGAGGTCAGACCGCCCACCTCGCAGGTCTCCCTCACCACCACCTAGCGGTGGCGGCGGAGGTGGAGGCGGAGGCAATGGCCGGAGATCTCGCTCTCGCTCAAAATCTCCTCGCCACGGCTCGCGCGACGCGCGGGACCGCCTTAACGAGTACAGAACCGACTACATTGGTCCGAAGTGCTTTGGCAGGATGATTCGAGAGGAACCAAAGCCAAGGATGAACCTCAAGCTACCCGGAAATCTGAAGCATTACGATGGCACCGAAAGGCCGGATACCTGGATTGAGGATTACTATAATGCTGTAACCTTCGCCGGAGGAACCCCTAACATCGCCTGCCGCATGCTTCAGTTGTACCTTGTAGGTCCAGCCCGGATCTGGCTCAGCGACCTTGAGAAGAATTCCATCTTTTGCTGGTTCGACCTGAAGAACGCTTTTGAGAAACACTTCAGGGGCACCTACAAGAGACCTGCCACAACAAGCGACCTGCAGGCATGCATCCAGAAGAAGGGCGAAACATCGAGGAACTTCCTCACCCGATGGTTGGCATGCAGAAACGAGTGCGAGAACGTCGACAACCGCACAGCAATGCACGCTTTCATTGGGGGCTTGCTGCGAGGAGGATTGCTGCGACACAAGCTAACTTGCATGGTCAATGCAAATCAACTGACGTTGGACGACATGATCACCATCGCCAGCGACCACACTGCCGCCGATGACGACGCAGGCGGTGACCTCGCAGCCACAGCAATCCCCCTGCATCAACAAAAGAAGAACCGTGACAACGGCGGCAGCAGCAGCCATAAGCGCAAGAACCCTGATGACCAGAAGAGTGGCGGATCCGAGATGGTCGCCATGGCGTTTCAACGCGGAGGTCCAGGAGGCGGAAGAGGACGCGGACGCGGAAGCGGAGCCGGCAGGGGTCAGCAGCATACCTCCGAGGTCACTGCTGCCGGATCCCGCGCACCGCAAACCTATGAGGAGTACAGAGACATGCCCTGCCTGGCCCATCTGGATCCGGTTACAGGGAAGTCCACTCATACTAACCGCAACTGCAAGTGGGTCAATGATCTAAAGAACGACCCGGAGGCCGGATACAAGCGCGCCCGGAAGCACCGCCCTCGCGGAAAAGGTGGCAAGGGCAAGAACAAAGACAAGGAGGACGATAGTTCCGAGGCGATGGATGAGGATGATAACTCGCTGGATCCCAAGGCAGGAGCCGCAGGTAAATCCAATCCATTCGACAAAAAGAGCGTGGGGGCTTACCACACTTTCCTCGGAACCCCAACAGTACGCGCCTCCAAGTCAGCTACCCGGATCCTGAACGCCATAGTTCCGGCTGTGCCGCAGTACGTCAGGTGGTCGGAAATTCCGTGCACATTTGATCGGAAGGATCATCCCGCAATTGTGCCAAAGGAATGCTACGCCTTGGTTGTAAGTCCCCGCATAGACGGGTATGACTTCTCCAAGTGCCTCATGGATGGCGGAGCCAGCTTGAACATCATGTACCTGGAGACTCTAGAGCGGATGAACCTCACCAAGGAACAGCTCAAACATAGCACCACCGAGTTTCATGGTGTGGTTCCGGGTAAGAAGGCAAACTCCCTCGGCAGCATCACACTTCCCGTGGCTTTTGGCGATGTTCATAATTTCCGCGAAGAGAAGATCACGTTTGAAGTTGTGCCCTTCAAGAGCTCCTACCAAGTCATCTTCGGCAGGCCCACCTACCACAAGTTCCACGCAAGAGCGTGCTACATCTACAACAAGCTCAAGATTCCGGGTCCTAAAGGTATGATTACCGTATCCGGAGACTACAAAAAGGCTCATGAGTGCGAGTTAGGCGAAGCCGCCTTCGCAGTACGTGATATCCGGAGAAGAGCTGAAAGGCTACGAGCCGCGGTGGATCCGGCGAGATGCAGACCACCAAGAAGCAGATCTCCGAGCAGAAAACCTCCTTCAAGCCCGCGATAGAAACCAAGAAGCATGACCTCATTCCAGGTGACTCTTCCAAGCAGGTTTCAGTCGGAGCCAACATGGACCCCAAATAGGAAAGCGCGCTCGTCGAGTTCCTCCGCGCTAACATGGATATCTTCGCATGGCAACCTTCTGACATGTCCGGAGTACCTAGGGAACTCGCCGAGCACTACCTCAACATAAACCCGGGGGCCAAACCAGTGAAGCAAGCTATGCAACGCTTTGGAGATAAGAAGCGCCGCGCCATAGGAATGGAACTAGCAAAGTTACTAGAAGCAGGTTTTGTAATAGAAGTTATCCACACCGATTGGGTCGCGAATCCCGTCCTTGTACCCAAAAAGAACACTGAAATACTAAGAATGTGCATCGATTACTCTGGCTTGAACAAGCATTGCCCGAAGGATCCGTTCCCCTTGCCGCGCATTGACCAAGTCATTGATTCGACGGCGGGGGCGGAACTTCTGTGTTTTCTTGATGCGTATTCCGGGTATCATCAGATCCGGATGAAGGAATCCGACCAAAAGGCGACTTTATTCATTACCCCGTTCGGTACTTACTGCTATGTTACTATGCCCTTTGGTTTGAAAAATGCAGGTGCTACCTACCAACGTACGATGCAGCGGTGCCTGAAGGACCAAATCGGCCGGAACGTGCACGCTTACGTCGACGACATCGCGGTCATGACCCGGAAAGGATCCGACTTGATCAGCGACCTCACAGAAACCTTCGACAACCTCCGCAGGTACAAGATGATGTTAAATCCGCTGAAGTGCGTTTTTGGCGTGCCAGCCGGAAAACTCCTTGGCTTCATAGTCTCTCACAGAGGCATTGAGGTTAACCCGGAAAAGATCAAGGCAATCCTGTGTATCAAAAGGCCAACTTGTCTCAAAGATGTGCAACGACTAACTGGTTGTGTCGCAGCAATCAGTAGGTTTGTTAGCCGTCTTGGCGAGAAGGCACTACCTCTGTACAAGCTGCTGAAGAAAACAGACAAATTTATGCGGGATGACGCGGTGATGCAGCTCTTCGAGGTTGAAGGAAATACTCACCTCCCCGCCTATCTTGGCAGCTCCAGTAGAGTCAGAGCCAATGCTCCTTTATCTGGCAGCTACCAACAAGGTCGTCAGCCTCGTCATTGTGGTGGAGCGAAAGGAAGAAGGTCATGAGTATGACGTCCAGAGACCTGTCTACTACATTAGCGAGGTCTTGACGGAATCAAAAGCAGAGATATCCTCACTTTCGAAGCTAGCTTATGGCGTGTTCCTAGGCAGCCGGAAGCTGAGGCATTATTTCCAAGAGCATCCAAGAATGTGATCGTGAGCAAGGCTCCGCTGTCAACAATTCTCAACAACGCTGACGCAACAGGACGTACGGCTAAGTGGGGCATCGAATTATCTGCCTTCGACATCGCTTACAAGCCAAGGACTGCGGTAAAATCCCAGGTTCTGGCAGATTTTGTTGCAGATTGGACAAGCTCCGGATGCAAGTACGGAGCCGGAACCGAGACATGGGTTATGCACTTCGATGGATCCAAGCAGCATCAGGGCTCAGGAGCCGGAGTCACCCTGAAATCCCCTACCGGAGAAGAACTGCAGTATGTTCTGCAGATCCACTTCGAAGCTACTAACAACATGGCGGAATATGAGGCTCTACTACACGGTCTGCGCATCGCTAAGGAAATGGGGATCAAGCACATCATATGCTGTGGAGATTCCGACCTGGTGGCACAGCAAGTAGCCGGAACCTGGAACGCCAGAAATTCCGTCATGGCGGCCTACAGAGACGAAGTTGACGAGATCGCCAAGAGCTTCCTCGGATACGAAGTCAAATACGTCGGAGAGACGATAACACGGCGGCGGACATGCTATCCAAGCTCGGATCCGGCAGGAAACCAATTCCACTGGCATTTTCCTGGAGCATCTCCGGATACCCTCAGTTAAGGGCGCTAACCCGGAAAACCCAGAGGTGGCGGTGTCTCCGGCTAGGGAAGTGATGGCTATCATTCCGGCTTGGACCCAGCCTTTCCTGGACTACCTCATCGATCAGAAGTTGCCAGAGGACGAGGTCCTCGCACGACAGATCATCAGACGAGCAAGAACCTACACAATAATTGATGGTCAGCTCTACAAACGAAGTGCAGCAGGGGTATTTCTTAAATGCGTCTCCAACCAAGATGGCATTGAAATCCTCAGAGAGATCCACGCAGGGGATTGCGGGCATCACGCCGCTCCCAGATCACTCGTTGCAAAAGCTTTTCGGTTGGGTTTCTATTGGCTTACAGCTAAAGAAGACGCTGATAAAATAGTCAAGACCTGCCGCGGTTGTCAGTACTACGCTACTCAACCAAACGCTCCAGCCCAAGAGCTGAAGACCATACCTATCACCTGGCCATTTGCGGTCTGGGGGCTCGATATGGTTGGTAAGTTAAAAAGATCATCTCCTGGCGGTTTTGAGTACCTCCTGGTCGCTGTTGACAAGTTCAGCAAATGGATCGAGGCCAAGCCAGTGAGAAAAGCCGACGGTGCTACGGCACTAAAATTCGTCTGCAGCCTCGTGATGAGATTTGGCATCCCACACAGCATAATCACAGATAACGGCTCGAACTTCGCTCAAGGAGAATTGAGGGATTATTGTGAAACAATGGGGATACGACTGGACCTCGCATCTGTGGCTCATCCACAGTCCAATGGTCAGGTTGAAAGGGCTAACGGCCTAATATTATCAGGAATTAAACCACGCCTTGAAGGACCGCTGCGACGAGCAGCTGGAGCTTGGGCTGATGAGTTGGAAGCTGTTCTATGGAGTTTACGAACTACCCCTAACAGATCAACAGGGTTTACCCCTTTTTTCCTGGTATACGGATCCGAAGCCGTGCTTCCCTCCGACATCATCCACGATTCACCGCGAGTTTCCGCCTACAATGAAGAAACAGCTGACGAGGCCAGACAGCTATCTGTGGACCTGATCGAGGAAGCTCGGAACTTAGCTGACCAGAGATCCGCCATCTACCAGCAAAAGCTCCGACGTTATCACAGTCGTCGAGTTCGGAAACGCTCCTTCATGGCAGGAGACCTGGTCCTCCGCCTTCGACAGGTGAAAGACCATAAGCTGCAATCTCCATGGGAAGGACCCTTCGTCGTTAGCAAAGTGCTTCATAACGGGTCGTACTACCTTGTTGATTTCCGCGAGCTAAGGGATAGACCTGCTAACTGGCACCGGAAACGCAAGCGTGAGGATCCGGATGACATCTACGATGAAACAGATCGCCCTTGGAATATCGCACAGCTACGTCCTTTCTACACTTAGCATATTTTTTCCGAGTTATAAACTCTGTAATAGTTACACATGATCAATGAAATAAAGCTTATGGTTCACTCTTTGAGTCTTTTACCTCCTTTACTTGTTCATTTTAGATCGTGTATGTTTTTCCGACTAAAACCGCAGAGCTGGATATTTCCGCCTAGGCGTGTATGAAAGTTGTGGTTTTCAAAATCGTCCTTTAGGACGTAAGCTTAAGTTTTCTGATTAAGTTGTTATCTGTTGCGAACTCGTGGATTCCTAGTAGCGATTTCCGGCACCTATGCACAGGGCTTGTTTCCGCGGTTATGGACGGACTGCCATTGGGCTTCGTCGCCGCTGGCGAGCGTTTCCGGCTAAGGTTTTCCGGCTCGTGGAAGGTCAAGCGGGCAAGCCGGAAAATAACAAAGTCAGCACTTGCTTTCCGACATAAAACGAAACATGCACATAATACTTAACGGATAGCAGGATAAGTGTTTTCGCCCCATGCATAATCGTTTCGTTCCTAGCTACTTAAGAATTTAGTCTTATTACAAACCCTCGCTGGGGCCAAAATGATGCAACTTGTTTCATTGTTTCAAACAGGAACTCTACTCGGAGTCCTCCTCTTCAGATTGCTGGTAGCTGGAGCCGTCGTCGCTGCCGCCAGATCCGGCCAGTCGTCTCCGAGTTTTCTCCGGAGTGCTCGCTGCTGGACCCGGATCCTTCCCCATAATACTCTGGCTCGCCTGCTTCCTCCTCTGCATCGGAAAAACCTTCGGGCAGATTGTGCTTGTTGTACCAGAACGAGTGATCCACTCGCCTGACAAACAGCTCTTCATAGCCTTCAGTTTCCGCGAGGAGAGCGCTCATGTCGGAACTCTCGGGGGCTCCGCGTGCAACTTGCGCCAGGTTGAGTGAGGGGAAGAAAGCCTTGCAGGTGGCCAAGACTAAGGAGGCGGCTCCGCGTGCTGAAGACTTCTGCCAGTCCCTGATGAACTCCGGCACCTGTCGCATGAGTTTGGTCATCGTGTCGATGACTGTGGTTTTGGCCTTCTTCAGCGACAGAGCCGTGGCGATTCCGCGACAGGCTCCAAACAGCGCATCAATTGAGATCCGCGCTTCATCGTACGCCTCCGTCCTCGTCAGGTTTGAGTCCTTTGTCCACTCAAAGCCGAGGCTTGCTGTGAAAGAGAGAGGTTCAGTTCCGTCAGAGAAAACATGCAAGGTGGTCGGAGCAACGACGCGGAAAAATGCTTACGAAAGATAAGCTTGTCAATGGCTTCTGCCTCCGCTTCTAGGGCTTTGTTCTTGGCAATTATGGAGAGCACGCGGCCTTGGTTTTTCTCCAGCTTGTCGGTCAGTTCCGCCTTCTCACGGGCATGCTTCTCGGAGAGCTCCTTCCTCGCCTCAGTCTCTTTGCTTGAAGATTCTTTCATGAAGTTTTGGAGGGACTCGTTCTCCGCCTCAAGCACCTTGACCTTGGCGGATAGTTCATCAAGCGAGGAATGCTTGGCAGTTTCTTCTGAAAGCAGAATTGAACATGTTATGCACCCTGAACAACTGTCAGCACAAAAAAAAAGTAAAGATCCGGATCTCGTACCTTGAAGTCGGGTCTCAAGCAGCTGGATAGCCTTTCGGCTATTTTCCGCGTATTCGCGCAGTCCCTCGATCTCCTTGATTTGCTCCAGCACGTGAATGCGCAAATCTTCGTGCAGTTTCCGCGTGGACTGAGAAGCAGCAGAGAGTTAGTCGGATATTAAAATCTGGGGGGCTGGCGAAGATTTCAAAGGCTTGGATAAACATTTCAAATTTCCGCCTAACAGTACATTTGGAGAAAGCATCGGCTAATACATGTTACACGGAACTATATCACCCAATGCTTCGGGGCTAGTATTACCTGCCGCACTTCCTTGTGCTTGGCGAAAAATTCCTTCAGGCTGTCCTCCAGTTCCGCGAGATAACCCACCTCCTCTTCCGGCTTCCCCCATACCTTATTCAGCATGGCGGAAACTTCCGCGTGACGCTCGGCGAGGGAAAGTTTTTGGAGGGATGGAGTTGGCTCGAGGCTGACTCGGGTCGCATTGGTAACTTGGAGGAGCTTGACCTTTTGCTCTTGCTCTTCCTCGGTGGGTCCCGCGAAAGCGGGCTCAGTTGATCTGGTGGAGGAGTGGGTGAGGAGGTCCCTGGGCGGAGTCGCCATGGTGGGCAGGGTCTTGGGAAGGTCATCAAGGTCAATGATGTCCTTCGGATCCGGCTTCTTTGGCGAGATGAAGCTTTAGGCGGAACTTCAACCTCAGGAGTGATAGGGAAGGAAGCCGGAGATGGTTTGGCCTTCTTCTTAAGGACCCTTGGGGCCTTGGGAGGCTGGCTTCCGGAACTTCAGGAAAACATACAAATATAAGAGCGAGTGTTAAACCAGAATTTGGGTCTCGGAAGAAGACGCTTACCCGGAAGGCTTGAAAAAGTGCTGGATGGCAGGCTGCCCCTTGTTGCTGGTATTAATCAGCGCGAGGCGCTTCTTTTCCGCCTCAGCTTTCCGGGTAGCCGCGATGCTGAGCGTTTCGCGGGGGCGTTTCGCGTGAGGGCTGGAAGGGGCTGGCTTCTTCCTCTTCGCGGGACGTGGAGCTTCAGGAGCTTCCGCCTCTGACGTGGCTTCCGGATCCGCGTGGCCGGTGGATGGGACTCGGAGGAGAGTTCCGAGTTGATTTTCCTCAAGCGCCTCGAGCTAGTTCAAAGTTACACTTAGCCAAAAGTTTGAAGAAAAGCGATAAACCAAAGTCAAGACGACGTACCGCAGTTCCGGATCCCTCCGTGTGGATGTCTTTGTTGCATACGTGAACGTGGAGTTCACGTGGGATTTTGATGAGGACCCGGATCCTCTTGTCGATGGCGTCGGCGGAGAGATTATCCTTGGTGGCGCGCATCGGATCGTCGCGCCCTGTGTATTCAAACATCAGGCGGTCCCGATGTTGCATCGGCTGGATCCGCTTCGTGAACCAGGAGAGGGTTAGGTCTTTTCCCGTCAGCCCCTCCTCCGTAAGCTTGCAGATCCGCCTGACAGCGCGGGTCAGCTGAGGCGAGTCGGAGAAGTGGGGGCAGTGCGTCCATGACGGAAGCTCGGTGGCGGGGCAGTTCTTGAAAGGTGGTAGCTTCTTGTCGCTCGCGGGGTCGGAGGCGTCCTTCAGATAGAAGAAACCCCCAGACCAGTACCTCGCGGATTCGTGGCGGTCGGTCGGGGGGTAGACGGGGCCCGGGCGGATGATGAAGGTGACAGATCCGCAAGTCGCCAACTCGGAAGTTTGGCGGATCTTCTCCTTCTTCACAGAAAAGTAGTATTGGAAGAGAGAAAGCTCTGGGGTTACCCGGAGGTGGCCTTCGCAGAGAGCGACGTGGTTGCTGATGGCGAGCACGCTGTTCGGAGATATGTTGTGGGGTTGGAGTCCGTATGTCTTCAGAATCTCCCGGAAGAAATCCGAAGGCGGAAACGAAAATCCGCGCTCCACTAGTGCCTTCGTCAACACCATCTCGTCGTCCCTTGGAGCCGGAGCTGGTTCATTCGGAACTGACCTCCAGCTTCCGGGTTGCAGGAAGCCTTCCGACTCGAGATTCTTTAATTCCATCTCGGTGGTGGTGCAGGGCCACCACTTCCCCTTAGCTTCGGAGTCGCGCTTCCGAGCTTTTGACTTCTTGGCAGCTTCTTCTGTTTGCTGCTCCGACTGGCCCGCCCCGGAGGTTTTTTTCGGGTGCGCGGAGGTCCCCTCAGTCTCCTTGCCGGAATCCTTTGAAGGATCCAACCTGATGGGAACAAAGGGAGGAGGGGCGGAGGAGATTGGCGTCGCCATGATCGGTTCCGAGCTCGGAGGCGGAGTCGTTGAAGACATCTGAAGAAAAAGGTTGGCGGAAACTTTCCTTAGTCGGATCCCACTTCGTCTTCCCCAGGTTCATCCCTACCAACTACGACGCGAAGTTTGAGCTCGAGGGTTTACCGTAATGGCGCGTGCGGTGGTCGGAGTTGCCGGCGGCGAGTTTTTCGCGCAGTAGGTTCGCCGGAGTTAAGAACACGAAGAACACTGCGGCGGAGGGCTCGCTCCGGCGATGCTCCGGCAGCTTTCCGGCGGGTTCCGGCGCGGCGGAGAAGAGGTTCACGGGCGGCGCTCGGAAGAGAGGTGAGAAGGGGGTGAATGAGGGGTAAAGGGGTCGACGGCTGATATTTATAGGCTGAGGGGATAAGATTCGTGTTCCGCATCCTGTGGTCGGAACGCAAGCGTCGCGCCGTTGGATGCGTGACACGTGTCCCAAACCCTAGCGGTAAAAATGGCTAGAGATAAGTTACCGCGCGAATCGCGCGAAAATGGCGCCAGAATTGGCGGAACCGTTTGAGTCTTTTAAGATTCCGGGTAATTGCGTGAAGATAAGTTGGCTCTCGTTCGCGAGCATGGAGTAACCCAGAAATGTTCTTTGGAACGTCGATGGATGAAGTCCCGCAGGATGAGAGCATTTTCCGGCTGTAAGTTGGAAAAAGAAGAAAATGCAAAGTTGGAGCTCTTCAAGTTTCTCCGCGTTGCCGACGATGCCGGAAACCTAAGGAGCAAGCATGGCGGAAACTGCAGGCGAAACTCGGAGAACTCGGGGGCTCTTGTTGTGGGTATACTTCATGGGTGTACCATCGACGGTGCCTAGATCCGGCAAGCCCGGGTGGCCCACAGACGGTGATGAGGCATGTGGCCCATCGGGCGGCCCGATTCTTGTTGATCATGAAGGAAGAAGTCCAGCCCGGGATCAGCAGGCCGGATCCGTACCGACGTAGGAGTGACCCGGATCCATGGAGGCCCATGAGGGACCCGGATCCGGGGACGACGAGTATGGAAGGCGGATCCGTGGCGTGCACGGCAAGATATTGTACCGTAGCTAGGCTATACGTAATCCGGCTAGGACTCTCCATGTAAACCCTAGATCCGTGCGCCTTTATAAGCCGGATCTGGGAGCCCTAGAGGCACAACCACAACTCATTGTAACAACGCGAAAGCGCCCGGATAATTCAGGACAAGCGGCGGTAGGCCTGTCATCGTGCAGGTGTTCCGAAGCTGGGTAACTCGCGTACCACCGTCCCGTGTGCACTCCGCCCTATGGCCCCTACTTCTTCTCCCCCTCGTGAGGATCCCTCCTCCGAGGTACCGTCGATTAGGCAACGACAGCGCAACACCAGGGATTCCGGCGCCAACGTGGAACCTGCACAACACAACCAAAGTACTTTGCCCCAACGAAACAGTGAGGTTGTCAATCTCACCGGCTTGCTGTAACAAAGAGTTAACCGTATTGTGTGGAAGATGATTGTTTGCAGAAAATAGTAGAACAAGTATTGCAGTAGATTGTATTTCAGTAAAGAGAATTGGACCGGGGTCCACAGTTCACTAGAGGTGTCTCTCCCATAAGACGAACAGCATGTTGGGTGAACAAATTACAGTTGGGCAATTGACAAATAAAGAGGGCATGACCATGCACATACATATCATGATGAGTATAGTGAGATTTAATTGGGCATTACGACAAAGTACATAGACCGTCATCCAACTGCATCTATGCCTAAAAAGTCCACCTTCAGGTTATCATCCGAACCCCCTCCAGTATTAAGTTGCAAACAACAGACAATTGCATTAAGTATGGTGCGTAATGTAACTAGTGACTACATCCTTGAACATAGCACTAATGTTTTATCCCTAGTGGCAACAGCACAACACAACCTTAGAACTTTTACATCCTTGTCCCGGTGTCAATGCAGGCATGAACCCACTATCGAGCATAAGTACTCCCTCTTGGAGTTACAAGCATCTACTTGGCCAGAGCATCTACTAGTAACGGAGAGCATGCAAGATCATAAACAACACATAGCATAACTTTGATAATCAACATAACAAGTATTCTCTATTCATCGGATCCCAACAAACGCAACATATAGAATTACAGATAGATGATCTTGATCATGTTAGGCAGCTCACAAGATCCGACAATGATAGCACAATGGGGAGAAGACAACCATCTAGCTACTGCTATGGACCCATAGTCCAGGGGTAGACTACTCACACATCACACCGGAGGCGACCATGGCGGCGTAGAGTCCTCCGGGAGATGATTCCCCTCTCCGGCGAGGTGCGGAGGCCATCTCTGGATCCCCGAGATGGGATCGGCGGCGGCGGCGTCTCTGGAAGGTTTTCCGTATCGTGGCTCTAGGTACTTGGGGTTTCGTCACGGAGACTTTTTATAGGCGGAAGGGCAGGTCAAGAGGCGGCACGGGGGCCCCACACCACAGGGCCGCGCGGCCAAGGGGGGGGCCGCGCCGCCCTAGGGTGTGGCCCCTCCGTGGCCCCTCTTCGTCTCTCCTTCGGACTTCTGGAAGCTTCGTGAGAAAATAGGCCCTGGGCTTTGATTTCGTCCAATTCCGAGAATATTTCCTTACTAGGATTTCTGAAACCAAAAACAGCGAAAAACAAAGAATCGGCACTTCGGCATCTTGTTAATAGGTTAGTTCCAGAAAATGCACGAATATGACATAAAGTGTGCATAAAACATGTAGATAACATCAATAATGTGGCATGGAACATAAGAAATTATCGATACGTCGGAGACGTATCAGCATCCCCAAGCTTAGTTCTGCTCGTCGAGCGGGTAAAACGATAACACGGATAATTTACGGAGTGACATGCCATCATAATCTTGATCATACTATTTGTAAAGCATATGTAGTGAATGCAGCGATCAAAACAATGTATATGACATGAGTAAACAAGTGAATCATATAGCAAAGACTTTTCATGAATAGCACTTCAAGACAAGCATCAATAAGTCTTGCATAAGAGTTAACTCATAAAGCAATAATTCAAAGTAAAGATATTGAAGCAACACAAAAGAAGATTAAGTTTCAGCGGTTGCTTTCAACTTGTAACATGTATATCTCATGGATATTGTCAACATAGAGTAATATAATAAGTGCAATAAGCAAGTATGTAGGAATCAATGCACAGTTCACACAAGTGTTTGCTTCTTGAGGTGGAGAGAGATAGGTGAACTGACTCAACATTGAAAGTAAAAGAATGGTCCTCCATAGAGGAAAAGCATCGATTGCTATATTTGTGCTAGAGCTTTGATTTTGAAAACATGAAACAATTTTGTCAACGGTAGTAATAAAGCATATGCATCATGTAAATTATATCTTATAAGTTGCAAGCCTCATGCATAGCGTACTAATAGTGCCCGCACCTTGTCCTAATTAGCTTGGACTACCGGATCATCACAATGCACTGTTTTTACCAAGTGTCACAAAGGGGTACCTCTATGCCGCCTGTACAAAGGTCTAAGGAGAAAGCTCGCATTGGATTTCTCGCTATTGATTATTCTTCAACTTAGACATCCATACCGGGACAACATAGACAACAGATAATGGACTCCTCTTTTATGCATAAGCATATAACAACAATTAATAATTTTCTCATTTGAGATTTGAGGATTGTTGTCCAAAACTGAAACTTCCACCATGGATCATGGCTTTAGTTAGCGGCCCAATGTTCTTCTCTAACATATGCATGCTTAACCATATGGTGGTAGATCTCTCTTACTTCAGACAAGACGAACATGCATAGCAACTCACATGAAATTCAACAACGAAAAGTTGATGGCGTCCCCAGTGAACATGGTTATCGCACAACAAGCAACTTAATAAGAGATAAAGTGCATAATTACATATTCAATACCACAATAGTTTTTAAGCTATTTGTCCCATGAGCTATATATTGCAAAGGTGAATGATGGAATTTTAAAGGTAGCACTCAAGCAATTTACTTTGGAATGGCGGAAAATACCATGTAGTAGGTAGGTATGGTGGACACAAATGGCATAGTGGTTGGCTCAAGTATTTTGGATGCATGAGAAGTATTCCCTCTCGATACAAGGTTTAGGCTAGCAAGGCTTATTTGAAACAAACACAAGGATGAACCGGTGCAGCAAAACTCACATAAAAGACATATTGAAAACATTATAAGACTCTACACCGTCTTCCTTGTTGTTCAAACTCAATACTAGAAATTATCTAGACCTTAGAGAAACCAAATATGCAAACCAAATTTTAGCATGCTCTATGTATTTCTTCATTAATGGGTGCAAAGCATATGATGCAAGAGCTTAAACATGAGCACAACAATTGCCAAGTATCACATTACCCAAGACATTTATAGCAATTACTACATGTATCATTTTCCAATTCCAACCATATAACAATTTAACGAAGGAGAAACTTCGCCATGAATACTATGAGTAGAAACCAAGGACATACTTGTCCATATGCTACAGCGGAGCGTGTCTCTCTCCCATAAAGTGAATGCTAGGATCCATTTTATTCAAACAAAAACAAACCGACGCTCCAAGAAAAAGCACATAAGATGTGATGGAATAAAAATATAGTTTCAGGGGAGGAACCTGATAATGTTGTCGATGAAGAAGGGGATGCCTTGGGCATCCCCAAGCTTAGACGCTTGAGTCTTCTTGATATATGCAGGGGTGAACCACCGGGTGCATCCCCAAGCTTAGAGCTTTCACTCTCCTTGATCATGTTGCATCATACTCCTCTCTTGATCCTTGAAAACTTCCTCCACACCAAACTCGAAACAACTCATTAGAGGGTTAGTGCACAATATAAATTGACATATTCAGAGGTGACACAATCATTCTTAACACTTCTGGACATTGCATAATGCTACTGGACATTAATGGATCAAAGAAATTCATCCAACATAGCGAAAGAGGCAATGCGAAATAAAAGGCAGAATCTGTCAAAACAGAACAGTTCGTATTGACGAATTTTAAAATGGCACCAGACTTGCTCAAATGAAAATGCTCAAATTGAATGAAAGTTGCATACATATCTGAGGATCATGCACGTAAATTGGCTTAATTTTCTGAGCTACCTACAGGGAGGTGGACCCAGATTCGTGACAGCAAAGAAATCTGGAACTGTGCAGTAATCCAAATCTAGTACTTACTTTTCTATCAACGGCTTAACTTGGCACAACAAAACACAAAACTAAGATAAGGAGAGGTTGCTACAGTAGTAAACAACTTCCAAGACACAAAATAAAAACAAAGTACTGTAGGTAAAAATATGGGTTGTCTCCCATAAGCGCTTTTCTTTAACGCCTTTCAGCTAGGCGCAGAAAGTGTGTATCAAGTATTATCAAGAGACGAAGTGTCAACATCATAATTTGTTCTCATAATAGAGTCAAAAGGTACCTTCATTCTCTTTCTAGGGAAGTGTTCCATACCTTTCTTGAGAGGAAATTGATATTTTATATTACCTTCCTTCATATCAATAACAGCACCAACAGATTCGAAGAAAAGGTCTTCCCAATATAATGGGACAAGATGCATTGCATTCAATATCCAAGACAACAAAATCAACGGGAACAAGGTTATTGTTAACGGTAATGCGAACATTATCAACTTTCCCCAAAGGTTTCTTTGTAGAATGATCAGCAAGATTAACATCCAAATAACAATTTTTCATGGTGGCAAGTCAAGCATATTATAAATTTTCTTAGGCATAACAGAAATACTTGCACCAAGATCACATAAAGCATTACAATCAAAATCTTTAATCTTCATCTTAATGATGGGCTCCCAACCATCCTCTAACTTTTTAGGAATAGAGGCTTCGCGCTCTAGTTTCTCTTCTCTAGCTTTTATAAGAGCATTTGTAATATGATGTGTAAAAGCCAAATTTATAGCACTAGCATTAGGACTTTTAGAAAGTTTTTGCAAGAACTTTATAACTTCAGAGATGTGGCAATCATCAAAATTCAAACCATTATAATCTAAAGCAATGGGATCATCATCCCCAATGTTGGAAAAAATTTCAGCAGCTTTATCACGAGCAGTTTCAGCAGTTTTAGCAGTTTCGAGGCAGTTTTTCGCGCTTTGCATTAGAAGTGGAAACATTGCTAACACCAATTCTTTTATTAGTATTAGTAGGAGGTGCAGCAACATGTGTAGCATTAGCATTACTAGTGGTGGTAATAGTCCAAACTTTAGCTATATTCTTCTTTTTAGCTAGTTTTTCATTTTCTTCTCTATCCCACCTAGCACGCAGTTCAGCCATTAATCTTATATTCTCATTAATTCTAACTTGAATGGCATTTGCTGTAGTGGTAATTTTATTATGATGATTCTCATTAGGCAAAACTTTTGATTTCAAAAGATCAACATCGTGACAAGACTATCGACTTTAGAAGCAAGTATATCAATTTTCCCAAGCTTTTCTTCAATAGATTTGTTAAAAGCAGTTTGTGTACTAATAAATTCTTTAAGCATGGCTTCAAGTCCAGGGGGTGAATTCCTATTATTGTTGTAAGAATTCCCATAAGAATTACCATAGCCGTTGCCATTATTATAAGGATATGGTCTATAGTTGTTACTAGAATTGTTAGGTAAGCATTGTTGTTGAAATTATTATTTTTAATGAAGTTTACATCAACATGTTCTTCTTGTGCAACCAATGAAGCTAACGGAACATTATTAGGATCAATATTAGTCCTATCATTCACAAGCATAGACATAATAGCATCAATCTTATCACTCAAGGAAGAGGTTTCTTCGACAGAATTTACCTTCTTACCTTGTGGAGCCCTTTCCGTGTGCCATTCAGAGTAGTTGATCATCATATTATCAAGAAGCTTTGTTGCTTCACCAAGAGTGATGGACATAAAGGTACCTCCAGCAGCTGAATCCAATAAATTCCGTGAAGAAAAATTTAGTCCTGCATAGAAGGTTTGGATGATCATCCAAGTAGTCAGTCCATGGGTTGGGCAATTTTTAACCAGAGGTTTCATTCTTTCCCAAGCTTGAGCAACATGTTCAGTATCTAATTGTTTAAAATTCATTATGCTACTCCTCAAAGATATAATTTTAGCAGGGGGATAATATCTACCAATAAAAGCATCCTTGCATTTAGTCCATGAATCAATACTATTCTTAGGCAGAGATAGCAACCAATCTTTAGCTCTTCCTCTTAATGAGAAAGGGAACAATTTTAGTTTAATAATATCACCATCTACATCTTTATATTTTTGCATTTCACATAATTCAACAAAATTATTAAGATGGGCAGCAGCATCATCAGAACTAACACCAGAAAATTGCTCTCGCATAACAAGATTCAGTAAAGCAGGTTTAATTTCAAAGAATTCTGCTGTAGTAGCAGGTAGAGCAATAGGTGTGCATAAGAAATCATTATTATTTGTGGTTGTGAAGTCACACAACTTAGTGTTTTCAGCGTTGGCCATTTTAGCAACAGTAAATAAAGCAAACTAGATAAAGTAAATGCAAGTAAACTAATTTTTTTGTGTTTTTGATATAGCAAACAAGATAGCAAGTAAAGTAAAACTAGCAACTAATTTTTTTGTATTTTGATTTAGTGCAGCAAACAAAGTAGTAAATAAAACTAAGCAAGACAAAAACAAAGTAAAGAGATTGAGAAGTGGAGACTCCCCTTGCAGCGTGTCTTGATCTCCCCGGCAACGGCGCCAGAAATTTATGCTTGATGGCGTGTATTTCACACGTTCGTTGGGTAACCCCAAGAGGAAGGTATGATGCGCACAGCAGCAAGTTTTCCCTCAGAAAGAAACCAAGGTTTATCGAACCAGGAGGAGCCAAGAAGCACGTTGAAGGTTGATGGCGGCGGGATGTAGTGCGAGCGCAACACCGGGATTCCGGCGCCAACGTGGAACCTGCACAACACAACCAAAGTACTTTGCCCCAACGAAACAGTGAGGTTGTCAATCTCACCGGCTTGCTGTAACAAAAGAGTTAACCGTATTGTGTGGAAGATGATTGTTTGCGAAAACAGTAGAACAAGTATTGCGGTAGATTGTATTCGATTAAAAGAATTGGACCGGGGTCCACAGTTCACTAGAGGTGTCTCTCCCATAAGACGAACAGCATGTTGGGTGAACAAATTACAGTTGGGCAATTGACAAATAAAGAGGGCATGACCATGCACATACATATCATGATGAGTATAGTGAGATTTAATTGGGCATTACGACAAAGTACATAGACCGTCATCCAAGCGCATCTATGCCTAAAAAGTCCACCTTCGGGTTATCATCCGAACCCCCTCCGGTATTAAGTTGCAAACAACAGACAATTGCATTAAGTATGGTGCGTAATGTCACTAGAGACTACATCCGTGAACCTAGCCCTATAGATTTATCCCTAGTGGCAACAGCACAACACAACCTTAGAACTTTCATCACTGTCCCGGTGTCAATGCGAGGCATGAACCCACTATCGAGCATAATTACTCCCTCTTGGAGTTACAAGCATCTACTTGGCCAGAGCATCTACTAGTAACGGAGAGCATGCAAGATCATAAACAACACATAGCATAACTTTGATAATCAACATAACAAGTATTCTCTATTCATCGGATCCCAACAAACGCAACATATAGAATTACAGATAGATGATCTTGATCATGTTAGGCAACTCACAAGATCCGACAATGATAGCACAATGGGGAGAAGACAACCATCTAGCTACTGCTATGGACCCATAGTCCAGGGGTAGACTACTCACACATCACACCGGAGGCGACCATGGCGGCGTAGAGTCCTCCGGGAGATGATTCCCCTCTCCGGCAGGGTGCCGGAGGCGATCTCTGGATCCCCGAGATGGGATCGGCGGCGGCGGCGTCTGCGGGAAGGTTTTCCGTATCGTGGCTCTCGGTACTGGGGGTTTCGTCACGGAGACTTTTTATAGGCGGAAGGGCAGGTCAAGAGGCGGCACGGGGGCCCCACACCATAGGGCCGCGCGGCCAAGGGGGGGGCCGCGCCGCCCTAGGGTGTGGCCCCTCCGTGGCCCCTCTTCGTCTCTCCTTCGGACTTCTGGAAGCTTCGTGAGAAAATAGGCCCCTGGGCTTTGATTTCGTCCAATTCCGAGAATATTTCCTTACTAGGATTTCTGAAACCAAAAACAGCGAGAAAAGCAAGCGGCACTTCGGCATCTTGTTAATAGGTTAGTTCCAGAAAATGCACGAATATGACATAAAGTGTGCATAAAACATGTAGATAACATCAATAATGTGGCATGGAACATAAGAAATTATCGATACGTCGGAGACGTATCAATTACCTTCTGAGAGATTGCATTGAGGAATGCACATAGCTTCACAATGGCTACTCGAACATTTTGCGGCAGGAGCCCCCTCAAAGCAATCGGAAGCAATTGCGTCATAATCACGTGGCAGTCGTGAGACTTCAGGTTTTGGAACTTTTTCTCCGCCATGTTTATTATTCCCTTTATATTGGACGAGAATCCAGAAGGAACCTTCATACTGCTCAGGCATTCAAAAAAGATGACCTTCTCTTCTTTGGTCAGAGCGTAGCTGGCACGACCTTGAAACCGTTCCGGATGCCGGTCATCAGGGTCTTTCAAACTTTGCTGGTCCTGCCGTGCTTCCTTTGTATCATTTGACTTTCCATACACGCCCAAGAAGCTTAGGAGGTTCATGCAAATATTCTTCGTAACGTGCATCACGTCGATTGCAGAGCGGACTTCTAGGACTTTCCAATATTCTAGCTCCCAGAATATAGATTTCTTCTTCCACATGGCTGCGTGCCCGTCAGCTCCCTTCGGAACTGATTGTCCGCCAGGACCCTTTCCAAAGATGACTTTCAAATCCTTGACCATATCAAATACCTCAGCACCAGTGTGTTCCGCAGGCTTCGGCCGGTGATCTGCCTTGCCATTGTAATGCTTGCCTTTCTTTCTTACTGGATGACCTTTCGGAAGAAATCGACGATGCCCAAGGTACACGTTCTTCTTACAATTTGGCAAATGTACACTTTCAGTCTCATGTAAGCAGTGCGTGCATGCATTGTATCCCTTATTTGACAGTCCCGAAAGGTTACTAAGAGCAGGCCAATTGTTGATGGTTACGAAAAGCAACGCTCGTAGGTCAAATTCCTCTTCTTTGTGCTCATCCCACACACGGACACCAGGTCTGCCCCACAGCTGTAAAAGTTCATCAACTAATGGTCTTAGGTACACATCGATGTCGTTGCCGGGTTGCTTCGGACCTTGGATGAGCACTGGCATCATAATCAACTTCCGCTTCATGCACAACCAAGGAGGAAGGTTGTAGATGCATAGAGTCACGGGCCAGGTGCTATGGCTGGAGCTTTGCTCGCCAAAAGGATTCATGCCATCCGTACTTAGACCAAATCTTATGTTCCTTGCGTCAGCTGCAAAATCTTTGAACTCTCTCTCGATCTTTCTCCATTGCGTTCCATCTGCGGGGTGTCTCAACTCCCCGTCCGACTTACGGTCCTCTTTGTGCCATCGCAACAACTTGACATGCTCTTTGTTCCTGAACAGACGTTTCAACCGTGGTATTATAGGAGCATACCACATCACCTTGGTGGGAACCCTCTTCCTGGGTTTCTGGCCCTCAACATCGTCACCAGGGTCATCGCCTCTGATCTTATAACGCAATGCAGTGCATACCGGGCATTCATTCAAATTCTCGTATTCACCGCGGTAGAGGATGCGATCGTTGATGCATGCATGTATCTTCAGAACCTCTAAACCTAGAGGGCGGACAACCTTCTTTGCTTAAACATCTTGCCGGGCAACTCGTTATTCTTTGGAAACATATTCTTCAACATTTTCAGCAAGTTTTCAAATGCCGAGTCAGCTACACCTGCATGTGCCTTCCATTTCAGCAAATCCAGTGTGCAGGCCAGCTTTTTCAGACCATCATCGCATCCGGGGTACAGCGCCTTCCTGTGATCCTCTAACATGCGATCCAAATTCTCCCTCTCCTTTTCAGTTTCGCAGCGTCTCCATGCATCAGCAATGGTCCGACCAAGATCATCAACGGGATCATCACGTGCCTCTTCTTCACCTTCCCCTTCACCTTCAGCATCCTCCATGAAAGTATCACCGAAATGAGCAAGATAGGTTTCATCGATGAAATCATCCCCTTCTTCATCTTCTTCCATTATAACCCCTCTTTCTCCATGCTTGGTCCAACAATTATAGCTTGGCATGAAACCGTGCCGAAGCAGGTGCATGTGAACATCTCTTGAGGAAGAGTAACCCTTCTGATTCTTACGATTAACACATGGAATGAGATAACAAAACCCCCCTGCTTGTTCGCATTAGCCACTACGAGGAAATCTTTCAAACCCGTAGTGAACTCGCCGGAGAGTCGGTTACCGTACATCCATTGCCGATTCATCTGCATTATTATAATATAAAATATATAATTAACCATCATGCATTTGTTAAACTAACTAGCTACAAACAATATAAATTAAACAATGAACTACACACATGCATATTTTATCAATGACACATCAAAGGTTCAAGTTGCTAACCGCGATCGAGGAGGAAAAAATAAATGAGAAAGCTCAAGTGTGGCTCCAACACTTCATATCATGTTTGTTTCATGCTCTTGGGGCATTTCATCAAACACCTTATGTGCATAAGAGGAACCAAAAGCAAACCTAACACCCACTTGTGAAGTTTGTGAAGAGAATGGCTCCAAATGGCTAAGTGTTGGCTGCTGGATGGGTATATATAGGGGAGGGGCTTTAGTCCCGGTTGGCCTGGCCAACCGCGACTAAAGGCCTTCGGGCACCTTTAGTCGCGGTTGGCCTGGCCAACCGCGACTAAAGCCCCCCACGTGCACCAGCTGGCCACCGAGCGCCCTGGTCCCAGGCCTTTGGTCGCGGTTCGCCTCCCGAACCGCGACTAAAGGTCCCATTAGTCGCGGTTCCTATAGCTTCGCGACTTATGGGGCTGGACGGAAGCCTGTTTTTCTACCAGTGTAAGCTTTAGTCCAAGTAATCTCATATACGTTAAATGTATGTTGCCAAGTCATCTTAGAAGCACCTAATGTTTGCGAGGAAAGAAAAAAGGGTAAACAAACTACTCCTTCAAATCCATATTACTTGTAGCTGAAATAAAATGCATGCGAACCAAAGAAGACAATAAGACCTCATGGAACACATAGCTAGTGGAAATTTCTTTACGCATGTCAAGAAGACGGTAAGACACTCATTGGATAAGAGAAACCCTATTTCACCTAGAAAACAATAATACAAGAGAAACCTTTTCGAAAAAAACTGATCAACAAAAGACGTGTAGAAACAATCGCCATGCATAGGCGGCGACGGTGAGTGGCCGAAAGAGGACGAAAAGAAGATATTATATTCGTGGTGGATGAGTAATTAAGGGCAGACCGCACGGTTCAATGAGTGGTGCGGGGTACGAATAGCACTAGAGGTTACTCACTCCCCTTAAATAAATACACCCTAATTACTGTTCAAGTAAAAAAATACTTTGACTAATTTTTAATAAGAAATGATATATTAAGATAATCATATAGAAATAGTGTTATAAATGTTAAAACTACTTTTTATTTAAGCTATATTCTTTCATATCTTTTTAGGTCTCAGTTGATCTCTAATGATTAACTGTCATACCTAGCATATGGTTCGAGCGATGCATACAACACCACCGAGGACGGTGATAGAAATTCATCGCCATCTTGTTGACAAGATCTAGAAACCACCATCCAGATCTGGTCCAGCATATCCGCGCAGTTGCACCAATGCGCTCACCCCGGATGTTGTCGTCTCCGCTATCTTCCACTGACCATCTTGAAGGTGTAGATCGATGCGTCGACTGTCGTCACGACATCCAATGAAACCACCGTAGTGCTAAGCAGCACCACCGCCCTCACCTATGCACGTTCAGGTCGTCGTTGATACACAATGGAACCATGCCACTGAATACAATCTGCCGCGACAGCTTGAAGGCTCCGGAAGATATGTCTTGTGTAGAACCTACGGATCAGTTATGACTTAGCGTAGCACCTGTCGGCCAGGCATGACTTGACATCTCCGTCGAAAAATCTGTGCAAGGCGAAGTCGCACCCCCATCGCCACCACCATACAACATGACCCTCCAACCACGTTCGACTTCAAAAACGATGCCCACAAGAGGGTCATGGCATGGATGTCACCATCGTCCAATCGGAGGCACCGTATCTGAGGTTTCCCCCAGAGCAAGGATGGGAGGGAGACAAGCACCCGATCCTAGGAAAACGCCTCAAGAGGTAAACGATGCGCACATACATCATCGTGGTCAGCTCTGGCCAATATCTAGAGCAAACTTGCATTTGGCACCCACTCGCCGAGACTCTCCAGTTAACCAGTCCACCTTCAGCCCTTGCCCCTTGGTGCCGGCCAATCGTGGCTAGGGTGGCCCCATCCTCATCAGTGGCCAAGTCTGGCTGCCCACGGTGCCCCCCTGTCGCGTGCTCCCGCTAGACGCTGAGACGATGACGATGTTCCAGGCCACCACGTCACGCTAGCAATGCCACGATGACCCATTCACCGCTGCCACCTGTTGGACCGCCGGAAACACCATGGTGCCCAGCAAAAAGCACGAACAGCGTTAACGTGCACACCCGCTTCCCATTCCATGATATGAAGGCCTGCCCAGCCCCAGATGGATCACGGGCAGGCTCGAGGTCATTGTCGTTGCGGCAGCAGGGGCGCCTCCCCTGCAGGGAGACCGCGTCTCCGCCGTGCCACACGCTCTATCGGTGTCCCGCAACACCGCGCCACCAAATCGCCGATGAATCCGTGTGCAACCGCCCTGCCTAAGAACACGTCGCCACCGTACAAGGGAGCGAACCCCGCTGCCGCCATCATCCCCCTACCCGGGCTTTGCCCAGCAGGTCTTCAACGGTTCACGATATCAGAGACGGCAGTTACCTTGCTTGGCCGCGCAAATGCGATCACCTTCGAGTTGCTCCGTGTGACCTGGAGGTACCGTTTCCTGTTGTGTTTTTCTGAAAATGGGGGAAATTTTACTTTTCGGCACTTGGCACCAACTAAGGATGCACACAACCATTAAGCATGAGTCCTAGAGTTTTTAATCTTGATTAAGATTAAATCCTAATCCTCCAGATAAATTTCATAAGTACCAGAACCAGCCTAGGTGATAAGTATAAATAGAAACTTCAATTCGTATCCATGAGGATTTGAACGCATGTGTTAAATTTATACATCTACTTTCGCAACCTGTTGAGCTAGGCTCACTTCCTAAATGCATACAGGGCAATACGGCACCCTTTTCACGTTTTGGAGTGCGATAGTACTGCATATACAATTCAGGTTCCTTAAGATCATGTGGCAATATCATAGTGACCGAGGGTGAGGAGGGTTGCTTGCGATGACTAATCACGTAAATCAAGCTAAATGGCATAATACCAGCTTAAGTAGGTCCTCAACTTTGGAAGCTGCATGTTTTTTATAAAGGGCGTTTTATTATTTGAAAGATTTAAGCTTACACCTAGTCTTTGCATAGCTGAGATAAACACAGCTACACAAACATTGACGTCCAATGGTGGACGAAAGGTAAACTATAAAATGCACAATACAGTCGATCAAGTCAGAACCAGAACGAACGCCTAGGGTGGTGGAGATCCAATCAACAAATTACGCTACTACCCGTGTTGCAAAAACAAATCCCTCTCTATGTCCTCCAAATGTGTAGATACCTCCATAAATAAATCACATTTTTCAACGCGCTGAATAGACAACCATAAATGGAGCAAAATAGTGCATAGGTGAAAGGACATGGCTGCCACCTAGGTGTGAATAGGAGGTTTGAAACTTCTAAAATAAAGGCTTCGAAAAATGTGGAATAAAACTATTGTTTTAATATGTGAAGCACACAACTTATTGGATACCCCAGAAACACCACCAAGCAGTCTAGGACTGAAATACCCAAGAGAAACAAGCTACGGGTACAAGCAGCTGAAGGAAGATACTCATAAACTTTAATTTCCACGTACGTGGAGAAATCAAAATGATGAACCTAATGCAATGGCAAGTCCTTCACTATAAATTCCACCAAAGCTATAAGATCTTATGGGGGAATAAGAGGGAAAGAGGAAAGGAAATCCATAATGAACTCCAAGATCTAGATCTACTATATTCCTCTCACTTAGAATATTGATTGGCAGAAATGTAGATCTAGATCTTCTCTCACTTTTCCCTTGAAAAGATTCAAGAAGCATAAGAGAAATAGGGAAGTAGGGCAAGCTTTGAAGGTTAAAAATGGAGGAGGGAGATTAGGAAAGAAGCAACTCACCCATGGAAAGAAGGGGAGCTTTTTATAGGTTACCCGACAAAGTATAACCGTTACAACCACTTAACACCGGAGACTCTGCCCCCATATAGAACATAAGGTAGACTTGAAAACAGAGAGACCACGTTCAGACCGGAGTCTTCGGCCGTGGGAAAGACAGAGCTGAAATCAAAACAACTACAACTTGAGCATCCGAATTCCGATATTAATGATCTTGGGCTCGTTTTGAAGCTAGAAGCAAGATCTACAATATCATGAAGAGAACCAACATAGTACAGAAAGGGAGGATATAACTCAATGAAGAAAATTTGACATATCTAAAAGAACATACAGGTGAAAACTCCAATAACAAAAACGCAATAGATAATGCAAATGAAATCCGTTTTCGATGAACATGAGCTTGTCACGAAGATTAAAAAAATCTCTAAATCCTCCAATGGATAAGTATCAAATAAGAAACAACAAATATGATGACAATGATGTAAAAGTTTGAGCTCTCTCTGAATGGTACGATTAAGTTACTCATTCGAGAGCCCCTCTTGATAGTACGGCTATCTATCATATAAACTGATCTCACAACTAAACTTGGGACCGCTAAGAAAAAACCAATCAAGAACAAACCTTTTCTTTGCGCATATTTCACTTGATCTTGATGATGATGATTTTGTCCACCTCAAGATGAAATGTCTTTCTTGCTTGCACTTGCTTTTTGAAGTCTTGCGATTGCTCCGCCATATTCCACTATGGGAGAGCTTATATTTAGACATATCCTCACATATCTATGATCTCCATAAGGACGGGAAGCTTAAAGCATATGATCTCTTCAAGATGGCTCATCTTAAACTTGCACATATTTTCTTATTTCTTCATTATGTTGATGTTTTGAAGATAAACATGAGAGCTCACTCTAGCTTCTTCTTCAAGACATATTTACCACTTGATAATTCTTCATTTTCTTCTTCTTGCATCCTTGAAGCCAACATATGGTTCTATAATTGCCTATGAAAAAGTTCGACAAATATAACTCAATGCAAAAGTTAGTTCATAGCGATTGACATTAATTACCAAAACCACACATGAGAACACCAAGAACTTTGAGCCGGTAGAGAACCTGCAAGAGAGAAAAATAATTTATCATTAAAACCCTTATTATTTATACATAGTCACATCGACTAAATAATGGCAAGCTCTCCCGCCCTAATAAGTTTCGTAAACCTATGATCCACCCCACTTAGCCAGTTGCCGAATATAGTAGCAACGTTACATGGTGGATATAAGGTAAAACCTATTTGGATGACTAAACATATAGATCTAGCAAACTTGCACTAGAAGACTATGTGTTGATAGTATTGTCATGATGAGAAATTGTCCTTATGATAATTAGAACTATTCGAAGATACCGCGTAAAAACTTTTATTTTTAGTGATATCTTTATTTTCTAATTTTTATTATTATCAACTGGCACGTTAGGCTAGATCATAGCACTATACATGGACCCCGCATAGAATTTGCCACTCTCGTGTAGATTCTAATAAAACTTGTCAGTTCCATGCACTAACTGGACCATATCTAGATGCTGAAGCAAAACATTCCAAGATGCTAGTTTTGGACCAACAAGTTTTTTCTGAACGTCACATTCGGAGGTAAAGTTTCCATCAAATTTGCTAAATTATTCGACTTAGGAAGCACAATATTGTATATAAGTATATTGCATGATATTGTTCGTGGAGAGTGGCATTACCAAGCCACTTATCCAGAACCTTATACATTGCAAAATAACCCCATTAAATCAGTGAATCCATCCATTGCTGATCGGCATATCTATATATAGCTCAGAATATCAGATCTTCCGATCAGAACAAGAGGATGCATGCAGGCAACGTAATTAATCAATCATCTTCATTTTAAATCAAATCATCATTCATCCGTTCAATTTCAGAGCCCTCACAGGAACATAATTAGACTCAGGAGACACACTATCTATCTACTGCTAGCTCCACCACAGACAAATCATCATGTGTGAAAACGAAAACCAAAACCAAAACGAATGGTGATCCGGAATCGGATGGATGGATGGGATGACATGGATCATCGCACGACGGCGCGCGCGGACAGGCATGGCACCCATCCATCCAAACGATATAGGCAACAAAAATGCTTCTCCCATGCCACCGTACGTGATCGGTCGCACGGCGATTAGCTAGGCCTTGCTTGATCACCAGTTCACCGACGCGCTTCTCCTCCCGCCGACCGCGCTCCGGCGCCGCTGCCTCGACTCATCGGGCAGGAGCGCCGCGACGGTGGCGACGAAGTCCTCCTCGCAGCAGGGGATGCGGAGCCCGCCGGCCTGGCCGAACCCGAACTCCTCGGCGGCACGCTCCATGAGCGCCCGGAAGGCTGGCTGGCAGAGGAGGCTCATGGGCACCACGAACCGCCGAGCCTCCGCGCCCACGTACACCGCGAAGTACCCTTTGGGCACCGTGCCGGTCGATTCGCCGTCGAGGAGCAGCGCCGCGCGCAGGCTCTGGCCGTCCCTCTCCGGCGACGACGACTTCCTCCCGCCCAGCTTTGGTGCCCGGAAGTATCCCATCATCAACATAGTGCGGCGTCTAGGAAACAAAGATCAAGCCTTGCGGTGCCAGGAAACGGAGATCCTCAGGATCTTGGGTGTGCAAGCAGCAAAGAACTGGAGGAGGGAGAGTGGTTGGTGATGGGTGCGATGTTGGCTCTGCTCCAAGAAGCTGGCAGGGAGGGGATTAAGATGAGGAGGAGGAAGGGGGAGGGATCAAAGCATGTGATGGGTGTTCTTGGCCGGGCAGCATGTGTAGATATATTGTGGCTGCTGGGGTTGGTTGGGGTGTGAGGACAATGAGAAGGCTTTGTTCTTCGGAGTCTACATAGCTGGACCGCCTTGTAGCAAGTGTGCAATTTTGTATGAGCCTGGAAACTAACCCATTGATTGCTACGCGTACAACGCACATGCTAGCTAGTACTGGCTGATAATACCAGGTATTTTCGGTGCCACACGGATATTATCATGTTGAGTTGCATGCATCAACTAAGCAGATCAAGTGAAATGGGAAAATGCACTTCGACGTGAAAACTTAACAACACGCGTTAATTTTGTTGCAAGTGTTAATTTTCGTAAGCGCATTGCGTTCGTCCTCGATCTGCAAAATTTAATAGTAGAGAAAATATATGGTGATACATTTCCTGGAAGAAAAGATGATACTGCTAGGTTTTCCTAGTATGCAATGTAATGTTTACAAATATACTATTAGTAGCAACTACTATTTCTCTAAAAGACAAAAGTTATCCGGAGTCAAGGGTTTGCGTTCATATGTTCTCCAATAATTTCGTTTAGTTATTTGGATCCTTATTGCTAGGGTGGGTTTGATGATTCGGTTCAAGATATATCTTACTCCCTCCATACCGGATTAATAGGCAATTACGCACTTCGAGAAATAAATTTGACTATAAATTTGGTCAACAAAACATGAGATATATGCCACAAAAATTATACCATTGGATTCATATTCAAAAAATGTTTCCAATAATATAATTTTTGTGATGTATATCTTATATTTTGTTGACTAAATTAGTAATCAAACTTGTTTCTCGAAGTACGTAATTGCCCATTAATCCGGTATGGAGGGAGTATTTAATTGGTTGTGGAATGAACGAGTCAATTAACTAGCTGTAGCTGTACTAGCCAGCTATCTGTTCTTCAAGCAGTTTTGCTGTTTCAGTTTCAGTTATCCGTTTCTCCGAATAAACATGTTCCACGATAGCCTAATTTAAGGGTTTTAGTTTTATATAAAGTTCATTGTCTTGCAGAAATGAGCTTCTCTGTATAAAACCCTTGCAAACGAAAGAGAAATACTCCCCCCCTTCACAGAATAATGTCACAGATTAATCTAAATTTAAATGTTTCCATAGATACATTTAAATTTAGACAAACTTATGACATCTTTTTATTGAGAGAGGTGGTACTTGGAAGCTCCCCGTAAGGCATGGTGGAGATTAATATACATAGTAGACGCCAAGGCACTCATTTGGCTACAAGAGAGACCATTTTGACCTAAAAAGAAATACAAACTAGTGAAACCCTTTCGAAGGGAGCTGAATAAAGGCGCGTAGAAATTATCGTCGTGCGTTGGCGACGACAATGTTGACATTGCCAGAGTGGCTGGAAGAGGACAAAATGGTACGATCAGAAGAAGATATCGTAGTTTTCATAGATGGGTGCGCACGAAATGCGAAGGGTACGGTCAGATGAGGTACGGAATGACACTATGCGTTAGGTAGCATGCCATTTCCTCCTCTCGTTTCTCATTGATCTTCTTAAAGAAACAGATCCGAGTGATTCTTGGTATCTTTCCAGGTCTTAATCGATATCTGCTCTCTTGTACTTCTTTGGGTCATGCATACATGGCACCCTTTAAACAGTTTTCTTGTTTCAGAGTATATGACAGCGCCATAATCCATCCAGGGTTTCTAACTGGATAGCTGTACTGATTTGCTAGCTGTTCCTTAAACAGTCTTGTTGTTTCAGAGTAATCCGGGTTTTCCGAAGAAGCATGGGCATGGCTCATGCATGCCTAAGCTAGTTTTTTTTTTTTTGCGGGTAATGTTTAAGCTAGTTAAGACTTAAAAATACAGGAATCATGTCTCTGTTTTAAATTCACCGACTAAGGTTGGTCTGATCTAACTATTCTCAGATCATTGAGCGTAAGACATGAAGTTCTCACTCGGCCACATACTGAAATATTTATTCACTTTCAAAATATCTATTGCTTGTGGGAGAAAAAAAATCTAATTCCCATAGAAATATGACAAGTTTTTCTTTTTTGAGTGGAGGAACTAATCGTTTTTATGAAATTCATGCGAAAATATGGGATATACTCACCCACCGAATGTATAGTGGAAATTAATCTACACAAACCAAGAAAATGCCAAGAAATTCACACATGTATATCCCCATTGGCTACAAGAGAGGCCCCATTCCCAAGAAGGGGTGTGTAAAAATTACCGAGGTTGTGCGTCAGCCGGGACGTTGATGATAGTGGATGGAAGAAGAAGAGACGGTGAGATCGAAAGAAGATATTGTATTCTTCAAGGATGAGTGTGAAGGGTAAGGTACGGTCGGATGAATGTGACAAAGTACGGATGGCACTAGGGTACAAACAAAAAAAATCTTTCTTTACTCCTTACTACTCAAAATATTTATTTCACTTTCAAAACATCGTTGTTTTTGAGAGAAAATGTTATGTTTCTTGGTGATAGAAAATAATATTTTTATGAGGTTCGTGCAAAGCAAAGATATAGTCCATGAAACTCATGGTACCATGGTGGAAATTAATCTAGCAAGTCAAGAAAATGCCATGAAACTGATGCATGTATATATTTCCTCATTTGCCAAAAAGGAGGCATTACTTCCCAACAAGAAGAAGGGGCGTGTAACAACAAGAAGAAGGTGCGTCAGTGGCGACGTTGGTGACAGAGTGGAGCACGGAAGAAGAGAGATGGTACGGTCGATAGAAGATATTGTATTCTTCGTGGATTAGTGCGGAGGGTAAGGTACGGTTAAATGAATGCGAACAAGTACGGATAGCGCCAGGGTACAAACAACAAACTGTTTGTGTTCATACGTGCTCAGCAATAATTTCTCTAGTTATTTGGGTCAGGCTAGCTAGGATGCCAAGAGGTATATTTCAATAGTTATCTAATTTAATATGCCAAGGCATGGATGAGTCAAGTGGCTAGCTGTACTTCTGCTAGCTGTTCGATCTCCAAGCAATTTTGATGCTTCAGTTTTAGTAATCAGGTATTTTCCAAAGAAGCATATCATGTTCCGTTCTTGCCTAAATTAAGTGGGGATCGGTGGAGGAATCCATCTTTCAAGCGGGCCATCTTTCAGTTCTAAGTTCACCTACTAACGTCAGCTAAGATTTAGTCTAATTAATCTGAAATCCGCTAACTTTAAGTTGCCAAGTCATCTCAAAAGCTTCTCTCGTTTGTGAGGAAAGGAAAAAACAGGAAACAAGCTAGTACTTTTATAAAATGCGTGTGAACCAAAGGGATACTTAAAACATCACGGAATGCATAGTGGAGATTAATCTACTTGAAGAAAATGCCAAGAAACTTATGTATATATCTTCACTGGCTACAAGAGAAGAGGATTTTTCGAAGGGAGCTGAAAAAGAAGGGCGGGCGCGTACGTAGAAATTATCGAGCCTGTGCGTTGGCTGGCGGCGACGCTGATGAGAGAGTGACAGAGTGGATCGAAGAGAGGACGAAACAATATTATATATACGATCAGAAAGAAGATATTGTATTTATCGTCATGGTTTAGTAAGTGCAGACGGTACGGTCGAATAATGGTATGAAGTACGGATGGCACTAGGGTTAGGTGGCACGCCACTTCCTCGCGTTTCTTAATCAAACTCAGAGTGATTCTTGATATCTTTACAGGTATCACGCGTTTTGGAATATAATAGTGCATAGATTCCAGGTTTCTATTTCTAAGGCTATGAGGCAATAGTGAAGTGACGAATGACGACTAGCTATCCACATGGGTTTACAGAAGGTGATCGTGGAGACGGATGTGAGGTCGTCAATCTCTTGAAGTATCCTGGGCGCTAGTAGGTCAATTATTACTAGTATCTCCCAATAAATAAACGAGCTTAGTGGGGTTTTCTCTAGCTTTGAGATTAATCATGTATGGCTAATATGCCTGCCCATACATGTGCTCATAGAACTAGTGCTGCTAGAAGGAGGTGCATGTAGATAAATTTTATCCCTACCTTCTTAGAAGATATCCTTAAAGCATTGTAACCCCCGTGTTTAATCAATAAAGCTCCTGATTCGAAAAAAAAAAAAATCTAAACTTCAGAGCGTCTACAAAGGCGTGCCATGGGACGTGACGAAAATACAATAAAGCTGACCCTTACTCTAAGAAGCAGAACTGAGTTCTATGGCAGGTCTATTTTCTTCTTTTATCAACAAATGTTTTGGTTTCATTGACTTCGTACACCTGCACCAAGTACAGATGACACACGACAATAGACAGTCGTTTGATTCTCGTGGTGGTGGCGCTGATCCTCCCAACGCGTCAAGCCTGCCGTGACTTGTTTCCTCTGCAACTACTAACTCCCCAACCAACAGAAGAGCAACGCCAGGCTGACCCAACCCAAGCCATGTGAGCCCAACTGCTCAGCTACAAGGTGAGAGATGTCAGAGTTCCTGGAAGGAAAAAGTCTATTTCAAACCCTGATTTCGTAGTGGTTCGGCAGATCAAACCCCGAAGTCCAAATCCCGGTCGTTTGCACCCTGAACTTACCAATCCCGGTCAAAATCGAACCCTAAAGCTGTTTTTAGAGGAAATAAGATTAAATACGAAATTAATAGTCTCAATGACTATATGGGCCTACATGTCATAGCCCGTGCATCTCTCCTTCATATCGCCCTCCGCAGAAGCGGCCGAAGCGCCGGTTGCCACCGCCGTGGTTCGTCGCCGTTCCAGGATACCCCGGACGAATCCAAGAGCGCCATCAGCTTCGCCTCGCCGTCTTTGTTCGCCTAGTAGAAGGAATTGAATCGGGTTACAGGGAATCGTCGCTAGTGGACTTCTTCCTGTCCGCGGCCGCCGCTCGCCGTCGTCCTAGCCATCGCCTCCGACCTCCCCAAGCCAAACCAACCCCACCAAGACACTCCTGGTGAGCACCATGTCCTCTGCGACTAATCCCCTTTTCCTCATGAGCGCCGGTTCGCGCTGCTGTCAATTGTTGTCGTCCGCCGTTGCTCCGGTCGTGGGCCCCCGTCTCTCTAGACCTGCGTGCTCTGGAGCCCACATACGCCCAATAATGTGGCATCCCAGAGAGGCAGAGCAGGTCCGCGCCGCAGAGCACATCATGCGCAGGCTCTTGAGGTTGTGTGCCCTCGGGTCCATCTCGGTCGCCCCATTGCACTGCCGATATCACTGCAGCGCCGCTAAATTTTTTTCGATTCGGCTCAAAGATTTGGCGAAGAAGACGAGTATGACACACTGGCCCCACTGTCAGTGAGCGTATCCTTTAATCCCGACCGGGATCGTTGCTTTCCCGGTTCACCAAACACCTACAGGGTTTAATTTAGACCGGGATTGGTAAGTTCAGGGTACAAACGACCGGGATTTGGACTTCAGGGTTTGATCCGCCGAACCACTACGAATTCAAGGTTTGAAATAGACTTTTTCCTTCCTGGAAGCCCGCAGAACCAGACGCATTGACACGACGACACAACAAACTACTCACATTCCAGGGAAGTGTTGCATTACAAAAGATATACAACACACGCAATGGAATAGAGGTACATTCACGAGGCGTAAATTGAGAAACATCACCGCATGTAAGCATTACGTGTTGGATGGTATTCTCCGACTCGACAATCTTCGGTCGGTACCACGGAGTCATGGTTTCCTGTGCTGGAGCATCAACAGCCTGCGGCCTTCAGGAAGTTGTCGTATGGGCTTGATGCCGGCAGCTTTAGCAGATGTTGCTGCTGCAGGTTACCACCGGTCTGGGCGCCACCATCGGTTGGGTAGTTTTCCTGGAGGAAAGGGTTTGTATTTTTCTACAAGCAAAGAATGGTCAAGAGTTAGCTCCTCACGCACACTGCACGCACGGTACCCTATCTCATTATCCATTTGTCTCTCCATTCCTATAAAAATTGGCATGTGTGCCTATTGTCAGGAGAGCAACAGCGTTCCGGTTCTCTCTTTTCATGCGATGCAGTGTTCCAGTTCATGTTTTGTTGCCTTATCCGGAACAAAGTTGTCTTTTTTTCTACTTGATAGCTGTTGGACAGTATATGGGTTGCATTCTATCTAGTGTCTTCCTTTTCGGATCCATGTGGCCCATTAGCCCAAGTGACCTGGGATGGTATATAAGTGAGATTGGTCTGTTACAAACCCTAAGACATAACATAGCAGTTGATGGTTGCTGCCTCTAGGTTAGCCACTCTTCCTCTTCTAGATGGTATCAGAGCCACCGGCGGCGGTGGTGGTGGCGCTGGCGACAACCAGGGTGACGATGATGGTGCTCCTCTGGTGGCTGCTCTGAGGGGCAAGCGTGGGGTGGTGCGGGATCTCGTGGCAGCAGTGAAGAAGTGGATTGAGGACAAAAGGGTGATGAAATTTTTGAAGGGATTGAATCTTGCATTTGAGGGCAGGAGGGATGCGCTGATGCATCTTCCTCAGCTGCCTACACTGGAAGAGGCAATTGCAGCTATGGCACGAGAAGAAATTAGGATGAAACAAATGGAGAAGCAAAAAACAACCAGTAGTATCAAGATCAACTGCAGAAGGTAGAAGCAGAGTTCAGAGCCATGTCTCTAGGACTAAGTGAGATGCTATGGATAAGAAACCTTCTGAGTGAGTTGAAGATCTAAAGGCTGGACACTTGAACGTGTGGTGTGATAACAAGTTAGCAATATGCATAGCAAACAATCTAGTCCAGCATGATAGGACAAAGCACATTGAGATTGACAGATTCTTCATTAAAGAGAAACTAGATGCTGGAATTATCAAAATCAACTATGTGAGCACAGGGGAACAGATTGTTGATTGTCTGACAAAAGGTTTGGCTACCAAGGAGTGTGATCGAGCTTGTGACAAGATGGGGATGATAGATATCTATCACCCATCTTGAGGGGGAGTGTTGGACAGTATGTGGGCCGCATTCTATCTAGCAGCATGTCTTCCTTTTCGGCCCCAGGGATGGTATATAAGTGAGGCTGGTCTGATAGAAACCCTAAGACATAACATAGCAGCTGCTGGCTGCTGCCTCTAGGTTAGCCACTCTTCCTCTTCTACAATAACTTTGCATCTACTCCTTCGGATCCATAATAAGTGTCGGAGATTCAATACAAAGTTGTACTAACTTTGTACTAAATCTCCGACACTTATTATTGATGGGAGTACCACTGAATCCCCGACACTTATTATGGATCAGGGGGAGTAAGAATGGCAGGGAAAAACGATGACCCCGAGAGCAGAAGTACATTGTTCTGCCTCACGCACCTGCTCGTCGAAGATATGGGCCGCTTCCGCGTGGTTTATCGGATCGCTTTCGGGGATAGGTGCTTGCCAATTGTGTTTGAAGCTCATGAATGCAGACATCTTCTGCTGTTTTCCCATAGAAAGAGCCTCACACTGGCTAGTCATGTCCATGAATGGCATGTCCGGAGCCGTTGACACTGAGTACCTTGTCGCCTGAGATGATGTGCCAGCGCCAACCTGTAGAATGCAGAGACATCAGTATGAATTGACAGCACGATTTTGGCAAGCAAGCATATCTTCTACTTACAGCCAAAATCTTTACTCTTCAAGTACTAAAAGATGGAGCAAACAAAAGAAAGACAGGACGAGAATTTTATTACTAGTCATGCAAAAGAGGGGAAATGGGGGAGACCGATGGTTCTGGGAGCAAGAACATACTGTTTCTAGAAGCTCATCGATACCCAAAAGATCTGTTGTGGGAACAGACATGCCTTTACTAGTTGGCATAGTTTCGTATACTTCTTCCAGGGTTTCATTACCCATATCGATAAGTGGAGCCTGCTTGAAGTTTTCAAGTACTTTAGAAAGTGAAAATAAGATGAGATATATTTTGCGACATCTATATACCTCTTGATGGAAGAAATCGTCTTCCGACACTGACAGTGGACTTTTGCTGGGTGCTTCAAAAAACTGAGCATTTATTGGACACATTTCGTCAGGACAGAAGTCATTTAGCAGTTGACTTCTTATACTTTCTAACTCCATCTGAAGAAATTGGAAAAGGTCATCACTCGCATGGTGAATGGAATTCAGTTCGAACAATATAACAGAGACATAAGAAGAAAGAATGGAATATTACATCTGGTAAATCTGTTAAACTGTTCATGATCATTGAGGTCATGAATTGTCGTGAATGGCTCCCTGTTAAGTTTACTGCTGAAAGAAACTTCAAAGCGTTAGCATCATCCTCTGGTGATCCATATGTCTTAGATGGATCTTCTGAATAATCTTTCACAGCCTGAAGTTTGGTCTCATGTACTAAATGAAGAAAGGGATCCACCTACAAAAAAGCACCAGATGAAGTTCAGAAAGGAGGGAATACATCAAGGCAACAATACTGACTCCAAGAAAAACATTATTAGATAAATGTACCAATGGGCATCATGTAGCGTGTGATTAGTGCAGTTAACTAAAAATAATTCGACGCATGCATTATTAAATGCCCCTTCACCAGTTTGTTCAATTCCCAAGAAGCATGTCACAGACATATAGTTCAATAAGGAAACAAACTATGCCATAAACAAGATATAAAGAAATTTGATGAGACACATACTGTTCTTTCATTGAGCAAAGATTTGCAAATTGGGATGAGAGGTGCCACATTGAAAGCTCTTGAAGAGAAAATGATCATAGATGTAGCCAGAGTAAACAAGGACCGACGACGAGATGGTGACAGAGAATCTAAGAACACAATGGAGACACAATTGGTTATGTAAGTGGATTTAAAGCAAACATTGGTAACCACTAGGCCTATGGTGCATAGTTTTGTTTGTCATGCGAAAATCGAACTTGTGTTTCTTTTGCGACAGATACTGGTCCCAGTGATTTAACCACCTTACCTGTTTCTTGGAGTGAACGTGCCATTAAAGAAAATGCAACCTGGAAACTGGGAGCAAGAGCCTCAAATATTGCCATCTGAAGGAGCAGAGGGAGAAAATATATGTGAAATTTATTCCAGACAGATCAGGAATTAAGTTTCAATAGTGTGTAAAGAACATTACAAATGAGGCATAGATATCAGACTACTGAAAATGAAAACTAAATGAAGCATGATATTAATATTAGATGGGAAATTTCCCTATAGAATCAGCAAACCATATAAATCAGATTTACAAAACTAAATGGCTTATACATGCACTGTTAAGAATAAGCAGTGAAAGCAACAGAATATTGAGTAATGGAAAGAAAAATACAGATATATAAGATGGCAGTTAAGTACCTTCGACCCAGAAAACAATAGAAGCAAACTATAAGTATGAGCAATAGCTTCATAATTTTGAGGAGAATTTTTATGAGATATCGCTTGAGCCCAAATGGATGACAGTAAAAGTGTGGCCTGGTGACTGCTTAATCTTAAGAAAGCCCGTTCCTGAAAGTATAAGAAAGGTAGCTAGAACTTAGAAGGAGCTGAACTGTAGCAAAGGTTTTGCTCACATGTTAATAGCATGTTATATACTCTCATTCTAAACAGCAGGTTGAGATAACGTTGCACATGACACAACATACCATTTCATTGCATGACTCAGTTGAGGAATTTTGACTTTCCTTCAAGGACACAGAAGATCGCAGAGATGATGAAGGAACCCTTTTAATAGATAAATTAGGAACTCTGAAGCTGCGTCTACGGCTTTGCGAACCAGACAAGTTCTTGGGCGAAGCAGTTTCATCACCAATACCGTACAAAGTTTTATTCCGGCTTCCATCCTGTGTATTTTCCCTGAAGGAGGTTTTGTCCCTCCTCAACTTATCAAACAAAGCAGCTGAAGATGAGAAAACAGAGACAGCCCTTGAGAGTGTCCTCTGAATTTCCTGCTTCTTAAGCTGGTCTGGGGATTCTGAATGAGGGAAGGGAGAAACAGAAGATGGGACAAGGACAACAGAAAATATACGGTGTGCAGAAACTCGAGTTTCATGGTCAGGGTGGACCATTGCTAACAGTAATTGGTGAAATAGTACTTCCGGAAATACCTGGAAGTTATGGTAGATAATCAGTTTTCAGAACATAAATATTGTTAAGTTTCCAGAACACAACTATGGCTATAGAAACTAGAGAAAATTGCATTCTGGTTAGGACAGCATACCTTATTCTTATAGGACAAATTCGGAATAGATGAAATTATTTGGGCAGTGCGATAAACTGCAGATGTAGTTGCAATAGCAATAAGAGGAGTTCGCGAGATATTCTCTAACATCACAGACATCATGTCAAGGACAGGTCCAGCATCACCTACCTGATCAATAATACCAGACAATAAGTTGTAGGCCCTATAAAGGTGACAAGCTCAATTTGAAATCAACCATAACGATAATCATGCAAACAACACTAAGAAGCTTCTGGTAAAATTGCAAAGAATAAAGTAAAGAGAAGAAAGTAGAATGCCATAAAAAAAGTTTTCGTTTGAGAGGAAAGGACCTTCTTGGATAGCTGGACTATGCAGTCGTCAACAGCCTTCCGGAGTTTGTCATTCCACTTTACCAGTTCCAACTCTCTGCTGCCTACAGCAACCTGCAATGTCTTCTTCATATGTCTCACAAGGTCACTTATAGCACCAATCATTGCTGCTGAAGCCTGAGCTCTTGATTGTTCTGCAAGGGAAGCTATCACCTCCACGATGCTGAGTTGCACCTCTGGTTGCTTTGATACGGACTTGTGTTCAAGGTGCTTTACCAATATTGATATCATGAGGTTCATGTTTTGCCCTGCAGAAGCTGGTTACATTAAATAAACAGACAGTTGCATGTACAGTCTCAAAGGTTCTGGGACAAATGGAGCACCTGAATTTTCCATCAACATTTGCATGTCCAATAAAACAGAGAGAGCAAGTGTGTTCAGGGATGACCATGAATTATTATTATGAAAGTGACGAAATAGGGACTCCAGAACACGACGGAAAGTGGTTGCCTCCCTGGATAGCTTGGCCATGTTGTGCACACAGATTCTTGACCAAAAGTTAGGATCCTTTGCATCTTTCCTGAAACACACGAGACAGTTCAGAATAGCAGGGCACGATACTTGAGATGGTGACAAACTGAAGTGATAGAAATTCAAAGAAGATTATATTACACAGGCAGTTGAATTTCTCCCTTATCACTAACTATGCTCTTCCAAGAAGGTATCCTAGAGATGGTAAATGAGGAAGGAGAGGAAGAGGCACGACCCTCTGCTTTAAGAACTTCTGTCCGCCCACTGCCTTGAGCTTCAGGACCATTATTGTCATCGTGCATCTTTTGAGGCCTATAGCTTTCCAATACTACTTGAACAACCTAGAATTTTATTTAAAGGCCACAGTTTAAAAAAATGACATCTGGTATGCTTAGAAAAATCACATTCAGCAATCTAGCAGTAAATACTAGTGTCATAGATGTCAAATATTTAAAAGGTGTGCATTCGTATAACAGAAAACGCAATTCAAGAACTATAACAGCTACTCACATTATCAAACTCGGATGAGATATGAGAAAGCTCACCCATAAACCAGATCTGTTCAACACAAGAAAATGAGTAGTCAATATTGAAGGATATTTACTTCAGTTAGTTTGCAATGACGGGAACTATACTTTACGACGACACCGTTTCGCTCCGCGTCGCTCCCCGCGGGCGACCGGGGCGAACCCTAGCCTCACCCCGCGCCCCGCCCCTCCCTCCTCCTCTCCTCCCCGCCGCCGCCGGCGAGCGCCGCCGGGCAAAGCCCGCGGGGGGCCGGCGGCGGCGGGCTCTTCCTCACCCGCGCGCGCGGGCTCTGCGCGGGGCAGTTGCAGCCGGCGGCGGTGCGCTTCGGGGCATCCGGGATTCGGTCCGGCGACGACGGCAAGGCATGGCGGCGGCGGCTCATGGCGAAGGAGGTGGCGGCGCAGCGCGAGCTACGGCAGGCGGCGCAGCGCGGCGACGGAGGGGGCAGCCTGGCGACACGGCGCAGGACGGGGCAGCTGGCCCCGATCTGGGCCTGGTGGTCACTGACCATGGCCAGGCGGGCCTGGGCAGGGCCACCGCCGGCGGGGCACCCTCCGGGCTGCACTGCGGCCGGATCTAGGTCTGGGCCAGGAGGGTCCAGATCTGGCGGCCCGGGCAGCTCTGCGTTCGTCCCCGATCTTGCTCGGGCGAGGCGTCGGATGTTCTTGCCGGCGTTCAAAGGCGAGTTCTTGGATGCCGACAAAGTGACGGGCTTGATCGGCGGCGTGGTGGCGTCGGTTACGGTGCAACTATGTCCCCGGGCGTTGCGGCGGGGGTGCTCCTTTGCGGCGGTGTGCGGCCTCGGTCGGGGCCGTCTTGCGAGGAGTGAGGTCGCGGTGACGCCGCTCTTGGCATCTGCCTAACACATGGTGGTCTGCCGGTGGCGGCATGGGTAGGCTCGGCACAGAGCTGCAGTTGGATGGCATCGGCGACGTGGGCATAGCAGCGCAGTAGCACGTCTAATGGGGCCTGTTCCGGGCCTGGCAGGCGGTCGGGCCTGATCTAGGCCTAATTGGTAGTGTTACCACGTCCGGACGGTGGGCACCTTGTGTGCCGGAGGGCGGATCCCCTCCCCTAACTAGCGCTGGCCCTGATGACTGTTAGCTATGGTGTTGGCCTACCCTGTCCAATCCGTCGGCGTTGCCGCGTGGTGGCTAGGTCATGGGCTCGAGCTCGTGGGATGCCGGGGCGGCGGCCCCGGAAGGCGGACTGCACGGTTGGCTCTACGGCGGGCAACGTTGCGGTGGTGGTGGTCCCACTCTTCGGTCATGCGGATGGCGTGGAGCGGACAATGGGTGTTCCTGGGGTTGACGGCGCTTCGGCTTTGGTAGCTCCCAGATCTTGTTTCGGAAACCTACCTCGGTGGCTACGGGCGGCTAAGTTCTCCGGGCGTGGTGCGAGGATGCTTCCGGGCGAAAGCTCAGCGCCTCGGCGCCAGCGACGGCGATGCCTGCGGGTGTCGCAACCCTCTTGGGGGCGTCGTTGTGGGCATCCTCCCTGCGGGACGGCTCCGGGTGAAAACCTAGACCTTGCGGTCTCGACGGCGGCGGCGTAATGCGTCGTTACCCTCTTGGGGGCGTTGTTGTGGAGCTCCGTTGCAACTCGGGCCGGTCTCAATGTCGCTGCAAGTTTTGGTTTTCGTGTTCTTTTTTGTTTATTCTTGATCTGCTTTGTAAGAGGTTCTCCTCACCACCTTGTATCGGTTCGGCCGTTGCGGCTTTATTTATAAAGCGGGGCGAAAGCCTAGTTCGAAGAAGAAGAAGTTTGCAATGACAGGTATGAAAATTGTAATTAGAAAACAAAAGTAAAATCAGAGGTTAGTACATGAAGGATCGATCTTGGGCTGCAGCTGGTGCGATCAGCTTAGACGCCTTGATCCAGTACTTAGACCTAATGGGTTGAGTTTTAGGGTGCTCGGTGGTCCTGAGCTTGTAAATATTTGTAAAAAACTCTAGTTTCTATCAATGCCTCAAAACCCAGTGCTTTTTTGTGTTTTCACGAAAAAATATTTGGGAAAGCGCACAAACTTCTGGGGGGTGGACCAGTGATATATAATTAATTTAAATGACTTGAAGAGTTGGGTAATTTCGTCTACAAAACAACTAGACATTTCTGCTTTGGCTGCTTAATCAATTTAGAAAAATGACGAGAAAATATAGCTACAAGGGTTTGATGCAATTACCCCTAGTTATGACATAAAGCGAAATCTTGGAACCACCGAATTGTGATGGGCATTACAACGTTGAAAGCTTGATTAGCGCTACACTTCGAAATTGTTAACATGATTTCAAAATTGCAACCCCTTCACATCCGTTTTAACAGAGTGAAATGCGGGATTTGCAGAAAACGCCAGGAGAAACGGTACAACGGCAGATACTCATAATGTCATGCAGTGTGTTCCACCAAAAGAGATCATGCAGAGGACATACCATAGCTGAAAGGGCTTGGAGGGCTGCTGCACGTAATGCATTAGACTTCTCTTCCACCTTGACTACCTGAGCTAGTTCACAGAGTCTTGGGACAAGTTCTTCCATATTGAACTGATAGGTTCCATCCACCTGGAACGAACATAGGAGTCAGAGGATGCTTCTAGCTTGGAACAGATATATGGAACAGATAAAGGTATCCAATGCTGTCTGGCTATACATATTGGGATACCTGAGAGACAATAAAATCAAACAAGGTTTCACACCCTATGATGCGCATATCATCCTGCCTCGTGTGATCCAAGAGAGTGCATATGATGCTCAGCAAGCTGCTTGCTAGTAACGGCCTGCACTGAGCGAATCAGATTTTAACCTTTACAACCATTCGAAGAGAAATTACCAATACGGAAACTATCTTCACTCGACAGCCAAGTCTCTGGACTGCTCTCCATGGAAGGGAGCAGATTTGGTACAAAACCACTGAAACGTAAACTGGAAGTCTGCACATGACTTACATCTGGTCTTTACAAGATACCAACAATCTGCGGTATATCAGCACAACCACTTTCGCAAAACCATACTGCTCCTTCCTCAACTCCTTGTAACACCTTTGCTCCAAGTATTCAGTGATCTGCACACATAGTAACAGTGCAGGTCTATTAGTAGCTGTAAGCTGTCGGGTACATAGGTCCAGGGTAGACAAGCAGGGCAGTGAAGACAGTACGTTTGGCACGCGGTGAGGGTTCCGAGCAACATAGTCGCACAGCTTCCCGATCCTCCTTTCATTCGGCGGCTCTTCCTGCAATCGCGAGAAATTGTGTCATGTTTCCATAGAGCATCATCAGCAAGGCAGCTAGCTATCAGATAACTGGTGTAGGTCGTCATACTGTCGCAGCTTCTACTTTAGTGAAAACTAGTACCAGGCTATCAAAGAATGAACCTAGTGGCTTGAGAAAGCAGAGGCAGAATTTTATGCTACGGTTGTCTCCACATTTTCAGCAGTTGGTCAATGGAAACGGGAGGCCAATGACACGGCCGTAAGCATCGGCAGTCCGTAATTACAGTACACGGGTACAGTAGCGATTGATTTCATCTCATTTCCTCGTCTTCCAACGCAATGCAATACTAGAAGGGGAGTCAAATGCCGAGCAGGGATAGAGCTACGGAGGAGGAGGGGATCGGATTTGAACCTGCGTTGCGGGGAAGATTTCGGCGAGGATCTTCTTGTAGCGCTTGACGGGCTGCCTGGAGCGGGCGCGCAGGGAGGGGCAGAAGTAGCACAGCCCGCCGCACGCCGGCAGCACCTTCCTCGACACTACCCCGGACACGGCCGCGCTGCCCATTCCCTATCCTCCTCCGCCGCGTCCTCGACCACCAGAACCGAGACGACCCCGCGCGCGCTCCCCTCCTCGCCGTCTGCAGCCGATCGAATCGCCTCTCCCGATCGCCTGGGCTACCAGATCGGGTCAACGGGAGCGGAGCACGGCGCCTGGCTGGTGTGGCGGCGGAGGATCCCCGCCGCCGCCGACCTGCCGCCGTCGGCCCGCGACGGTGGAAGGAGAGCGCGGGAGGAAGAGGGGAAGGAACAACGGCCGGCCCGGGAGTTGCGCGAGGATGTGCGCGCATTTGCTAAATTTTTTGGGGAGGTAAATGCCGGTCCCACCTGTCAGTGACAGGTGGGCGCTGACGGGTCAGTGGGTCCCAGCTGCCGTCGTGGGCCGCTGCGGCCGGCGGCCGGCCACCGGTGCTCACCTGCTGCGGCTATGTCTTTCTTCTTTAGCTCTCGAATATGTCAGAGGTGTGCAATTAAATATACATCTATTATGCAGACATATAGCATTTCTCCCAAAATAATGGGTGTACACTTGTACACCTAGGTGGCTAAGTATATAACGGGCTCCACGGATGCATATAATGCAGCATAGTAATATATAGCAGTACCCCTGCAGGCGAACATCCTCTTTGGCTCCCGACCTCTAGTGCTCACTTTATTGTAAAAAAACAAAAAAACATATTTAAATGTTTTTTAAAAAATAAAAATGTAGATATAGTCAATGATGTACCCTACAAACACACACAAAATTGTAACGTTAAATCCCTTGAATTCAAGGCTATAAAACTGACAAAATATGATGAACTGAGTTTTAAAAATAAGCACTGTTCACTATACTCATATTTATTTATTTTATTTTTGTGTGGCTCAACATAAAAATATTTTAAATTAAGATTCTAATTGTTTGTAGGATACATAAATGTGTAAAACAAGAAAAAATCTACAACTTTTAAAATCTTGCAAAAATAATTTTTTGTTTTTTTTAATAATGGAGCACTCGAGCTCGGCTAGAAATCAAGGTTTTAAATAGCACGCTATTTCTCCCCTTAAATATCAAAGAGTAATTTTGCTCGATGTCACGCTATTTGCGAAATAGCATGCTATATCGCGCTAAAACTTCATAGCGTCAGCGCGCGCTATTTTTTTCAGGCAAGTTGGTTTCACTTTTTCGTGGTAATGAATTGCAATCTGTTGGTTCCACTTCTAAATCAGAAGATAATATCGCTAATGCTAATAATTTTTAATAAATAATTTATACTATGTTCTTGCCTTGTGAAATGTTGATGTTAGCCTTCTAAAATATTTGAGATATTTTTTATATGTGATTATGTATGTATGATTGAGTCACTTTTGGACTACATATCAATTCGTTCTAATAAAATTATTTATTTTTAGGCTATATTTAGTATTATTTTGAAAACGATATTTCAAATATATCACGCTATTAGCACGATATAGCGTCCATAGCATTTGAAGGATGCTGCCGCTATTTCATTTAGCACGCTATTTTAAACCTTGCTAGAAATCCTCTTTCATATTTTATTTTTCTTAGTTAGGACTTTTTTTTGCGGGGACTCTTGTAAAACCCGATTTCTAATTCCTGCCATAGCACTATGTTGTCTTACCGGGTGCACACCTCCCGCGTGCGTCCGATTAAGAGCATCCCCACTCGTTGGCGCTCCCCACGCCCAAATCCGGCGAAATTTTCGTCCGGATTGGAGGAAGATTTGGCGTGGGGAGTAGTAGTTTCCCAGCCGCGTGCCCAGGCGAAGTCGACGATGCGAATTTAAAAAACGGAAACTTGACAAACTACGGCTAAAAACGGGTGAATATAGACTAAATTTAATGATATTTATTACATTACGGGAGGAGTTCATACATAGAGGCCGAATTCGACTATATTTCGAATTCGGCTAGGGGAATTCAAACGCTAATTTTAAAACACGGCGCTCTACATGCCGAAATGGCGGTAGAACACCGTGTAGTCGCCGCCGTCGTCGTCGGAGCCATCGTCGTTGGCCTTCGGCTGCGCGGCCTGGCTGCTGCTGCCCTGGCCGGCGTCTCCCCACCCCGGGGATGGCTTGTACCAGTCGTCGTCGGAGGACTCGAGGTCGACGACGGGGACAGCGACGCCGGATGGAGGTGTCGCAGGACGGCGGTACCGCGCGACATCGTCGTTGGCGGTTGGAGCGGCGCGGGCGGCGAGTTGGCGTGCGGCGGCCGGGTCCGGCGGCCGCCGTCGCTCCGCCTCCTCGCGCTCCCGATCGCGCTGGCCCGATCCGGTGCGGCGTCGTCCGCGCGCTTCTCCTCCTCCATGTCGTGCGGCGACACGGCGATCGCCTCCGCCATCGCGGCGTCCTCCGCGCGCTTCGCCTCCTCCTCGGCGAGGCGGCTTGCGGCGGCCTCTTTCTTCGTCTTCTTCCGGCCGCTGCGGCGCGGAAGGCTGTTCTCGGATGACGAGGGCGCCGCTGCTGCGCCCTCGGTCGCCGGCGGAGACGCCGGCTCCTTCTTGACGCGCACCGGCGTCGAAGGCGACGTCGCCTCCTCCTCTTCACCGGCGCCAAGGATGACCTTGACGCCGATCCGAAGACGACGAGTCGCGGCCATGCGCCGTGGCTGCCGACGCTTCCCCGACGGCGGCTCGCCGATGCCCTCGATGCCGATAGAGGGGGCATCGTGAGCACCGGGAAGTTGCCGCCCTCGATGTGCGCGACGACGTTCGCCAACGTCCTTTCCGGCGCGCTCCACCACCGTCGGCGGCCCGCGGCGTTGTTGCGCGCGAGCGGAGGCGGCGGGCCGTCGTAGGCCGCGACTCCCGCTCCCACCGCCGGAGGAAGTAGGAGTTCCACCGCGTGTAGTTCTCGGGGTGGTGGCGCGGGTCGGCGCGCTCCTCGTCGGTCATCGTCATCCTCGCCTCCTCGATGGCGACGTCGAGGCATGGCCCCGCGGCGGCGGCGGGATTGGAACGCCGCCGCACTTAGCCGCCGGCCGCCTCCGGGAGGCCTCGTGTCCGGCGGGCAGGGGTACCCCGCCTGGTGGAGGAGGTGCCCCTCCCACGCGTGGAGCGACCGGCGGGGGAAGCCGTTGTTGGCTGCGCCGTCGTCGTCGTAGAACGCCATCTTGAGAGTAGAGGGAGAGTGGAGGGAGAGTGGAGCACGGGGTACGCTTCGCGGCGAGTGGACCGGCGTATATAGGCGTGGCTGGCGCGGGGATTAAATGCCGCGTGGATTGCGACGCGTCCGCGGCGAGCCGGCGGCGGCCTTTAGTGCGCGCGGAAGACGATGCGTGCGCGGAAGACGACGACATTAACTCGCCGCGTGGCCGGCGAATGCACCGGCGGCGAGGCCTTACGACGCGCGGAAGACGATGCGATGAGGACGACGATCTGTTTCTCTCGCCGACAAGTTGGGGCCACCAGACGCGCGGGAAGTTTCCTCGCCGTTTCGCGCGTTTTCGTTTCGTCCGGAGTCCCCGAGAGCTCCCCGGGGGGCCGGGGATGTCGTGGGATCGCCGGATGAATTTAGGCCCAAATCCGGACGAAAACGAGGAACCGGGGGCGCGACTGGGCCGAATTACGCCGTCCGGATGGAAAAAACGCTCGCCGGGGGCCTGTTCGGGGGACGAGTGGAGATGCTCTAAGACCCGGCGGTTCGCGAGTGGAATGTTTGGGCACCACAGTGTCTAGATGTGCTTTTTCTAATTCCGATGGCCATCCCGTCCAAATCCCCATCTCTCCCTAGCATCTGGTTTGGAGGCGCTCAACGGAAGACTGGAGGGGCGGCGCCACCACATGGAGCTGCAGTGGCCGTCTCCATGGCGCGCTGCCGGAAAATACCTCGCCCCTACCGCGCGCTGCAGGGGCCGCCTCCATGGCGCGCCACCGGGAAGGGTCTCGCCCCTACCGCGCGCTATTGGCCCCGTCTCCATGGAGCGATGCAGGGGATTTCTCTACCGCGCACCGTCGGGAAGGGACTCGCCTCTACCGTGCGCTGCTGGCCCCGTCTCCATGGCGCGCTGGGAGGATGGCCGTCTTCATGGCGCGCCGCCGCGAAGGGCCTCACCCCTGCCGCGCTCTGCTGGCCTCGTCTCCATGGCGCGCCAGGGGGAAGGGCCTCAACTCCAACGCCCGTCGCGGGTCCAGCACGCCGTCGGGCTCTGCCAATGGATCGAATCCTCTTCCCCTCAACTCCCGCACATCCCTTTGATCCAAGGATGTAATAATAGCAGGTTCTCTATATTTTCTTCTTGTAAATTTTAGAGCTAGGATATACTTTTTGATTTTTTATACATCTAGATTTTTTTTTTCCTTTTTCTACATCCAGAATGATGGCAACAGATGTAATTTTTTTCTTTTTCTACATCCAGATCTTGAAAATATTAGGTTTTCACACATTTTTGTATGTAATTTATTTCTTTTTTCTACATTTACACTGCCCCTTTTTTACATCCTCAATTGGAATCACAAACACTAGTATATTTTCTGGGATTTAACTTTTTGTGGTTAAACTCCAATTTTTTACATGCAAATATTTGTTCTGAATTCAAGGAAGAAAATAAGAATATACAAGATGCATTTACTTTGTGTTTTATTTTGTGTGAATTTGTACGCTATCTAGAGCTGTCTTTTGTTTCTGTCATGAATTTGCAACGGAGCGGGGTAATGAGAAGGCGGTTCCCGTATTTTACGTGCAGACCCGGGCGGTAGAAGGAAAGAGGGATCAAAACTTTTCTTATTTTGGAACACGGAGATGTCGAACCATTTTATTTCCTAATTTGGGTGGAGCACCGTGGTAGACTAATTAGTGCTATAGCACCCTGTAGCAGGGTCCCTTGTAAAAGCCTAAACCCTACCTCTCAGTTAGGATCGATCGAGAGGACTGGTGGTAGTCACCTCGCCGGCGACGATGAACCGCCGGTTCCTGTACATGCTGGTCAGAGCCTCCCCCTTGTGCGGCTCTTACACGCTGCGACGCACGAACCCGTCCCGCCTTTTCTACCCCATGGACTCGCCGGAGCGCGCGGCGGCGGCGGCGGCGGCAGCAGCAGCAGCTGGAGCTGCGACGGCGGCGACGTCGAAGCCGGCGCCAACGGAGAAGCCGGTGGAGGACGCTCGACTGCCTCCGGCCACCACGACCTTCCGTTGCTACAACACCGACAGGCCGCACTTCGCGCTCCTAGGCCGCAATAAGGACAAGATCCTCGTCCTCGACGAGAACGAAGCCGTCAGCCGCGCCGTCCTGTACGACGACGCCTCGCGCTGCATCCACATGTTGCCCAGCCCGCGGGAGCCCAAGATAGAGCCCTTCTCTGTCGCCGTCGGCGACAACCTGTACCTCATGGAGGGGAATCCTCAGGGCGACGAAGATGACTGCGACGAGCACGAGCGATCGCAATACGAAGCTACCGTCGAGGCGCTTGTTCCCGGTGGCGAGGACTCGTACTGGTGGCGCTCCGTCCCGCCGCCGCTCTACGCCGCGCGGACGTGTAATCTCAACGACGACGTCAGGGCCTACGCTGCTGTCGGCGAGTCCAGCATCTGGGTGTCCACGGATTTATACTACGGCACGTTCGCCCTTGACACGGCGAGCGGGGCGTGGAGCAGGGCCGGCGACTGGCCGCTGCCGTTCGAAGGGCGCGCCGAGCATGTCCCGGAGCACGGCGGCCTCTGGTTCCGCCTCTCTGACAGCGGCATCCTCCACGCGTGGGACCTTCGCGCCGAAGGCAGGCCGGCGGCGCGGCGCACGTGCGGGCATATCGCCGACATGGCCGAGGGGCTCTTGGTTGGATCGGAGGTCGCCCACCTTGGCGACGGGCGGCTCTGCGTCGGAAGGCTGTTTGAGGTAAAACAAGAAGGATCACGCGAGCACTGCACCTGCTGCCGCTACCACTGGAGGCCTTCGCGCGTCTTCGCCATGTTCACCGGCGTGGAGGTGGAGGACGCCGGCGACGGGACGTTACACCTGATCGAGCACAAGTCGTGCAGATATAGCTTAGGCGTAGGCAAGTCCGCCCAGTTTGTGTTCTAGTTTATTTCAGAGCATTTTAGATTGATTGTATTTTCTACTCCAAAAATAGTTCCAACAAGGGAGAGTGATAATAAGAGAGAGTTGGTAGAAATTGGAATGCATTTTAGATCGTTATAGTTCTTGCAAATCTTAAAAGAGGTTTAAATTTTTAGTCTTATATAGTTATAGTTAAGAAAAAAGAAACATAATATGCTAGGACCCAAGAATTGGTAGAAATTTAGAGCTAAACATGCACGCTAATTGAATTTGGTAGCTCAAAAACTACTAACCTTCAGAGATTAGCATTGAATTTATACTAAATATAGAATTATTCTAATTAAAATTCAAATAATCCGTATATGCATGCTATTTGTTATAACATATGCTATATCTATCTTCAGCACCCATTCGAAATCGAATATCCTTATCCTCCAAGCTCTTTAAAATCGGATATAAATACCTTAAAACGAATTTGAGGCCGATTTTGACGCTGAAATTATTCTATTCATTTAGGGCATCTCCAACGGGGCGACCCAAATCGCGTCCGCGCGTCCGGATGGGTCGAACCGGACAAAAACACGGCCCAGCGCGCGGACCTATCTCTAAAACGGATGGCCGCGGCGTCCGGGACGACCCAAACCCGGTCCAAATCTGGGACGAGTTTGCGTGGCTGATACACTGTATCAGCACGCGTCCGTTGGGAACCCCAAGAGGAAGGTGTGATGCGTACAGCGGCAAGTTTTCCCTCAGTAAGAAACCAAGGTTTATCGAACCAGTAGGAGCCAAGAAGCACGTTGAAGGTTGATGACGGCGAGATGTAGTGCGGCGCAACACCAGGGATTCCGGCGCCAACGTGGAACCTGCACAACACAACCAAAGTACTTTGCCCCAACGAAACAGTGAGGTTGTCAATCTCACCGGCTTGCTGTAACAAAGGATTAGATGTATAGTGTGGATGATGATTGTTTGCAGAAAACAGTAGAACAAGTATTGCAGTAGATTGTATTCGATTAAAAGAATGGACCGGGGTCCACAGTTCACTAGTGGTGTCTCTCCGATAAGATATAGCATGTTGGGTGAACAAATTACAGTTGGGCAATTGACAAATAAAGAGGGCATGACCATGGACATACATGATATGATGAGTATTGTGACATTTAATTGGGCATTACGACAAAGTACATAGACCGCTATCCAGCATGCATCTATGCCTAAAAAGTCCACCTTCAGGTTATCATCCGAACCCCTTCCAGTATTAAGTTGCAAACAACAGACAATTGCATTAAGTATGGTGCATAATGTAATCAACAACTACATCCTCGGACATAGCATCGATGTTTTATCCCTAGTGGCAACAGCACATCCACAACCTTAGAACTTTACATCACATCGTCCTGCATTTAATGGAGGCATGAACCCACTATCGAGCATAAATACTCCCTCTTGGAGTTAAGAGTAAAAACTTGGCCAGAGCCTCTACTAATAACGGAGAGCATGCAAGATCATAAACAACACATAGGTAATAGATTGATAATCAACATAGCATAGTATTCTCTATCCATCGGATCCCAACAAACACAACATATAGCATTACAGATAGATGATCTTGATCATGTTAGGCAGCTCACAAGACCCGACAATGAAGCATAATTAGGAGAAGACGACCATCTAGCTACTGCTATGGACCCATAGTCCAGGGGCGAACTACTCACTCATCACTCCGGAGGCGACCATGGCGGTGAAGAGTCCTCCGGGAGATGATTCCCCTCTCCGGCAGGGTGCCGGAGGCGATCTCCTGAATCCCCCGAGATGGGATTGGCGGCGGCGGCGTCTCTGGAAGGTTTTCTGTATCGTGGCTCTCGGTACTGGGGGTTTCGCGACGAAGGCTTTAAGTAGGCGGAGGAGATAGGTCAGGGGGCCACACGAGGGCCCCACACGACAGGCCGGCACGGCCAAGGCTTGGGCCGCGCCGCCCTGGTGTCTGGCCACCTCGTGGCCCCACTTCGTATCATCTTCGGTCTTCTGGAAGGTTCGTGTGAAAATAGGCCCCTGGGCGTTGATTTCGTCCAATTCCGAGAATATTTCCTTACTAGGATTTCTGAAACCAAAAACAGCAGAAAACAGCAACTAGCTCTTCGGCATCTCGTTAATAGGTTAGTGCCGGAAAATGTATAAATATGACATAAAGTATGCATAAAACATGTAGATATCATCAATAATGTGGCATGGAACATAAGAAATTATCGATACGTCGGAGACTTATCAGCATCCCCAAGCTTAGTTCCTGCTCGTCCCGAGCAGGTAAACGATAACAAAGATAATTTCTGGAGTGACATGCCATCATAACCTTGATCATACTATTGTAAGCACATGTAATGAATGCAGCGATCAAAACAATGGTAAATGACATGAGTAAACAAATGAATCATATAGCAAAGACTTTTCATGAATAGTACTTCAAGACAAGCATCAATAAGTCTTGCATAAGAGTTAACTCATAAAGCAATAATTCAAAGTAAAGGTATTGAAGCAACACAAAGGAAGATTAAGTTTCAGCGGTTGCTTTCAACTTATAACATGTACTCCCTCCGTTCCTTTCTATAGTGCCTATTGTATTTTGGCACGGAAATTAGCGCAAGCCATTTTTTGACACAAAACCCCCTAGCGATCTTAGAAACAAAATAGGAAACTGAAATCAGATCTCAGAAAATAATCTTGTTTCCATAACCGATCGCGTCATGTACTCCCTCTCTCCCGCTATTCTTTCCATAATCAGATTGGTTTCCACATTTTCTGGACGGGAACAAATTGGTTTCCAAATTTACTGGACGGGAACAGATTCATTTCCAGATTTTCTAGACGGGAACAGATCCGTGGAAGGGGTTCTTTGCAAAAAAACATAGCTTTACTCTTATATTCTGAAACAAAAGCGAAAAAACAATAGGCATTATAGAAAGGAACGGAGGGAGTATATCTCATGGATATTTGTCAATGTAAAGTAATATAACAAGTGCAATATGCAAGTATGTAGGAATCAATGCACAGTTCACACAAGTGTTTGCTTCTTGAGATGGAGAGAAATAGGTGAACTGACTCAACATAAAAGTAAAAGAAAGGCCCTTCGCAGAGGGAAGCAATGATTGCTATATTTGTGCTAGAGCTTTGGTTTTGAAAACAAGAAACAATTTTGTCAACGGTAGTAATAAAGCATATGTGTCATGTAAATTATATCCTACAAGTTGCAAGCCTCATGCATAGTATACTAATAGTGCCCGCACCTTGTCCTAATTAGCTCGGATTACCTGGATTATTATCGCAATGCATATGTTTTAACCAAGTGTCACAAAGGGGTACCTCTATGCCGCCTGTACAAAGGTCTAAGGAGAAAGCTCGCATTGGATTTCTTGCTATTGATTATTCTCAACTTAGACATCCATACCGGGACAACATAGACAACAGATAATGGACTCCTCTTTTATGCATAAGCATTCAACAATTATTAATTTTCTCATATGAGATTGAGGATATTTGTCCAAAACTGAAACTTCCAAAATGGATCATGGCTTTAGTTAGTGGCCCAATGTTCTTCTCTAACATTATGCATGCTCTAACCATTCTAGCGGTAAATCTCCCTTACTTCAGACAAGACGGATATGCATAGCAACTCACATGATATTCAACAAAGAATAGTTGATGGCGTCCCCAGGAACATGGTTATCGCACAACAAGCAACTTAATAAGAGATAAAGTACATATTCAATACCACAATAGTTTTTAGGCTATTTGTCCCATGAGCTATATATTGCAAAGGTAAAGAATGGAAATTTTTTAAAGGTAGCACTCAAGCAATTTACTTTGGAATGGCGGAGAAATACCATATAGTAGGTAGGTATGGTGGACACAAATGGCATAGTGGTTGACTCAAGGATTTTGGATGCATGAGAAGTATTCCCTCTCGATACAAGGCTTAGGCTAGCAAGGCTATTTGAAACAAACACAAGGATGAACCGGTGCAGCAAAACTCACATAAAAGACATATTGTAAACATTATAAGACTCTACACCGTCTTCCTTGTTGTTCAAACTCTTTACTAGAAATTATCTAGACCTTAGATAGACCAATTATGCAAACCAAATTTTAGCAAGCTCTATGTATTTATTCACTAATAGGTGCAAAGTATATGATGCAAGATCTTAAACATGAGCACAACAATTGCCAAGTATCACATTATCCAAGACATTTTACCAATTACTACATGTATCATTTTCCGTTTCCAACCATATAACAATTTAACGAAGAAGATTCAACATTCGCCATGAAATTATGAGTAAAGCCTAAGGACATATTTGTCCATATGCAACAGCGGAGCGTGTCTCTCTCCCACACAATGAATGCTAGGATCCATTTTATTCAAACAAAACAAAAACAAAAAATAAACCGACGCTCCAAGCAAAGTGCATAAGATGTGACGGAATAAAAATATAGTTTCACTAGAGGAACCTGATAATGTTGTCGATGAAGAAGGGGATGCCTTGGGCATCCCCAAGCTTAGACGCTTGAGTCTTCTTGAAATATGCAGGGGTGAACCACCGGGGCATCCCCAAGCTTAGAGCTTTCACTCTCCTTGATCATATTATATCATCCTCCTCTCTTGATCCTTAAAACTTCCTCCACACCAAACTCAAAACAACTCATTAGAGGGTTAGTGCATAATAAAAGTTCACATATTCAGAGGTGACACATTCATTCTTAACACTTCTGGACATTGCACAAAGCTACTGAAAGTTAATGGAATAGAAAAATCCATCAAGCATAGCAAAACAGGCAATGCGAAATAAAAGGCAGAATCTGTCAAAACAGAACAGTTCGTAAAGACGAATTTCATTGAGGCACCAGACTTGCTCAAATGAAAATGCTCAAATTGAATGAAAGTTGCGTACATATCTGAGGATCACTCACGTAAATTGGCATAATTTTATGAGTTACCTACAGAGAATTAGGCCCTGATTCGTGACAGCAAAGAAATCTGTTTCTGCGCAGTAATCCAAATCTAGTATGAACCTTACTATCAAAGACTTTACTTGGCACAACAATGCAACAAAACTAAGATAAGGAGAGGTTGCTACAGTAGTAACAACTTCCAAGACTCAAATATAAAATAAAGGTACTGTAGTAAAAACATGGGTTGTCTCCCATAAGCGCTTTTCTTTAACGCCTTTCAGCTAGGCGCAGAAAGTGTATATCAAGTGTTATCAAGAGACGAAGCATCAACATCATAATTTGTTCTAATGATAGAATCAAAAGGTAACTTCATTCTCTTTCTAGGGAAGTGTTCCATACCTTTCTTGAGAGAAAATTGATATTTAATATTACTTTCCTTCATATCAATGATAGCACCAACAGTTCGAAGAAAAGGTCTTCCCAATATAATGGGACAAGATGCATTGCATTCAATATCCAAGACAACAAAATCAATGGGGACAAGGTTATTGTTAACGGTAATGCCAACATTATCAACTCTCCCCAAAGGTTTCTTTGTAGAGCTATCAGCAAGATTAACATCCAAATAACAATTTTTCAATGGTGGCAAGTCAAGCATATTATAGATTTTCTTAGGCATAACGGAAATACTTGCACCAAGATCACATAAAGCATTACAATCAAAGTCATTGACCTTCATCTTAATGATGGGCTCCCAACCATCCTCTAACTTCCTAGGAATAAAAGTTTCGCGATTTAATTTCTCTTCTCTAGCTTTTATGAGAGCATTTGTAATATGTTTCGTGAAAGCCAAATTTATAGCACTAGCATTAGGACTCATAGCAAGTTTTTGTAAGAAATTTATAACTTCAGAGATGTGGCAATCATCAAAATCCAAACCATTATAATCTAAAGCAATGGGATCATTGTCCCCAATGTTGGAAAAAATTTCAGCAGTTTTATCACAGGCAATTTCAGCAGTTTCAGACAGTTTTTCACGCTTTGCATTAGAAGTGGAAACATTGCCAACACCAATTATTTTACCATTATTAGTAGGAGGTGCAGAAACATGTGGAGCATTAGCATTACTAGTGGTGGTAATAGTCCAAACTTTAGCTATATTATCTTCTTTAGCATTTTCTTCTCTTTCCCACCTAGCACGCAATTCGGCCATCAATCTTATATTCTCATTAATTCTAACTTGGATGACATTTGTTGTAGTAACAATCTTATTATTATGATTTTCATTAGGCATAACTTTTGATTTCAAAAGATCAACATCAGCAGCAAGACTATCGACTTTAGAAGCAAGTATATCAATTTTCTCAAGCTTTTCTTCAACGGATTTGTTAAAAGCAGTTTGTGTACTAATAAATTCTTTAAGCATGGCTTCAAGTCCAGGGGGTGTGTTCCTATTATTGTTGTAATAATTCCCATAAGAATTACCATAGCCGTTACCATTATTATAAGGATATGGCCTATAGTTGTTACTAGAATTGTTCCGATAAGCATTGTTGTTGAAATTATTATTTTTAATGAAGTTTACATCAACATGTTCTTCTTGAGAAACCAATGAAGCTAACGGAACATTATTAGGATCAACATTAGTCCTACCATTCACAAGCATGGACATAATAGCATCAATCTTATCACTCAAGGAAGAGGTTTTTTCGACAGAATTTACCTTCTTACCTTGTAGTCCAAGCTAATTAGGACAAGGTGCGAGCACTATTAGTATACTATGCATGAGGCTTGCAACTTGTAAGATATAATTTACATGATACATATGCTTTATTACTACCGTTGACAAAATTGTTTCTTGTTTTCAAAATCAAAGCTCTGGCACAAATATAGCAATCGATGCTTTTCCTCTTCGAAGGACCTTTCTTTTACTTTTATGTTGAGTCAGTTCACCTATTTCTCTACCTTAAGAAGCAAACACTTGTGTGAACTGTGCATTGATTCCTACATACTTGCTTATTGTAGGATAACGTTGCATAGAAAACAAAAATTTTCCTACGGCGAACACGCAATCCAAGCCAAGATGCAATCTAGAAGACGGTAGCAACGAGGGGGTATCGAGTCTCACCCTTGAAGAGATTCCAAAGCCTACAAGATGAGGCTCTTGTTGCTGCGGTAGACGATCACTTGCCGCTTGCAAAAGCGCGTAGAAGATCTTGATCACGATCGGTTCCGGCGCCACGAACGGGCAGCACCTCCGTACTCGGTCACACGTTCGGTTGTTGATGAAGACGACGTCCACCTCCCCGTTCCAGCGGGCAGCGGAAGTAGTAGCTCCTCTTGAATCCGACAGCACGACGGCGTGGTGTCGGTGGCGGTGAAGAAGTCCGGCGGAGCTTCGCTAAGCTACGCGGGCTATATGGAGGAGAGGGGGGCGGCTAGGGTTTGGGAGGGGGTGGCCGGCCACTCAAGGGGGGCGGCCAGCTTATGGTCTTGGGGTGGCCGGCCCCCTCCCTTGGCCCCTCATTATATAGGTGGATCCCCAAGTGTTGGTGTCCAAGTCTTCGAATAAGACCCGAACAAAAAACCTTCCATAAGAGGGGGAAACCTAGCCCAACTAGGACTCCCACCCAAAGGTGGGATTTCCACCTCCCATGTGGGGGGTGGCCGGCCCCCTATGGGGGAGTCCACTTGGGACTCCTCCCCACCTAGGGCTGGCCGGCCATGGAGGTGGAGTCCCATGTGGACTCCACCTTCCTTGGTGGTTTCTTCCGGACTTTTCTAGAACCTTCTAGAACCTTCCATAGAACCTTCCGCGACATTTTATTTCACATAAAATGACATCCTATATATGAATCTTATTCTCCTGACCATTCCGGAACTCCTCGTGATGTCCGGGATCTCATCCGGGACTCCGAACAAATATTCGAACTCCATTCCATATTCAAGTACTACCATTTCAACATCCAACTTTAAGTGTGTCACCCTACGGTTCGAGAACTATGCGGACATGGTTGAGTACTCACTCCGACCAATAACCAATAGCGGGATCTGGAGATCCATAATGGCTCCCACATATTCAACGATGACTTTAGTGATCGAATGAACCATTCACATACATTACCAATTCCCTTTGTCTCGCGATATTTTACTTGTCCGAGGTTTGATCTTCGGTATCATTCTATACCTTGTTCAACCTCGTCTCCTGACAAGTACTCTTTACTCGTACCGTGGTATGTGGCCTCTTATGAACTCATTCATATGCTTGCAAGACATCAGACGACATTCCACCGAGAGGGCCCAGAGTATATCTATCCGTCATCGGGATGGACAAATCCCACTGTTGATCCATATGCCTCAACTCATACTTTCCGGATACTTAATCCCACCTTTATAGCCACCCATTTACGCAGTGGTGTTTGGTGTAATCAAAGTACCTTTCCGGTATAAGTGATTACATGATCTCATGGTCATAAGGACTAGGTAACTATGTATCGAAAGCTTATAGCAAATAACTTAATGACGAGATCTTATGCTACGCTTAATTGGGTGTGTCCATTACATCATTCACACAATGACATAACCTTGTTATTAATAACATCCAATGTTCATGATTATGAAACTAATCATCCATTAATCAACAAGCTAGTTTAAGAGGCATACTAGGGACTTCTTGTTTGTCTACATATCACACATGTACTAATGTTTCGGTTAATACAATTCTAGCATGATATATAAACATTTATCATACACATAAAGATATAAATAATAACCACTTTATTATTGCCTCTAGGGCATATCTCCTTCAGTCTCCCACTTGCACTAGAGTCAATAATCTAGATTACATTTGTGAAGATATAACACCTTGGCCTTCTGGTGCTTTATCATGTATTGCTCACGGGAGAGGTTTCAGTCAACGGATCTGACACGCTCAGAAACGTATGTATTTTGTAATTCATTTGCGTCTCAACGCATCACTCATTTCCAAATGAGTCGGCATTTAAATATGTTTGGTCTTCTGGTGGAACCTTAATTCCGCGGTCCGAAATATGTTACTAATATTGTCACACACAATATAGCTTCAAAATTCGACTGTCGGATCTACACCAAGTTCTCAAAGAACCTCTTGACTTTAACATCCTTTGTCATTTGTCAAAACAATGACATATTCTGCCTTCTTTTGTAGAATCCGTCACAATATTTAGAACTATTCTAAATCTAGCATAGACAACTTCTAGCTCATTGTGCTACCTTTTAAAACAACACTTAGTCTAATTTGAGATTGAAATTTTATTTTCATATGTGACAAAACAAATATCGGTGCAACATCTTACAGCGATTTGTTTGTCATTTCTCCATACAAAACTATATATATATATATATTCTTGGTTCTTCTTAAGTACTTCAAGAATATTCTTACTGTTTTTCAATGATCATCTCATGAATCATTCTGGTATATGCTCATAACATTTTAGAGCACAAGATATCTGATTGTGTACATATTATTTGTGATCTAAAGTTACTCATGTGTTTTTACTCATTGAGTGTCATATACACTCAAGTCTTGTTAAAACTTCACATGACAAGAACATCTTCTTAATATTTCTATATTGAACTATTTCAATATCCATTCTATGTACTTTGACTTAAACTTATTTTTGTGTTTCAATCTATCTTCATAGATCTTGACACTAAATTTGTTTCAGTCCATATCCTTTCATTGAAGTTTAATTTTCAATGAAACCTTTTAATCAAGTATATAATTACATCATTTATAACCAACTATATGTCATCTACATAAAGTATTATAAATATGTCTTAGCGCTCCCACTTAATTTCTTGCAAATGCAAGCCTCTTCATCGTTTCTGATGAAATCAAAAAACTCTTTGACTATTTCATCTGGTGAAGATTCTAACTCCGCGATACTTACTTCATCCAATTGAAGTTCGTATACCTATCTAGTATTCCATGGACCAGCAAAACTCTTGGTTGTATCTTGTATACACCTTTAATACACACTTCTGTTAAGTAGTGTATTTTGCCACTCTACTAACATATCTCATAAAAGAAATATGTAGTGATTACTAGAATAATCCACATAGACTATAAGCATTGCTACGGAAGATTTAATCTTATCGTAGTCAACTCTTTGAACTTTGTCGTAAACAACTTTTCGACAAGTTGAGCTTCTTCAAGGATATTTCATCCAAGTCCATCAATTTCATAGATCCATTTACTTTCAAAAAGTATTCATCTATCTTGGATTTCATGGCGTATAGCCATTTTAACGGAGTCAGGGCCCATCATAACTTCTTTGTTTGTAGTTGGTTTATTATTGTTCAAAATCAATCCTTTGTCCACAAATCTTTTATTTGATCACAAAGTAAACCATACCTACAAGGTTCAATATGTATTTCGATCTCCATGGCTAAAACACTTTGTAGTCATGAGAGCCATGATCGTCGTAGCCGCTTCCGAAACCAATTCCGATGCTACGCTACTCTGATCATTATGCTCAGGTTCATAAACCTTATCAAATTATATTGTCCTCCCACTCAAAAACTTCACTAGAAACAATTTCTTGGAAATAAGAAACATTGACAAACACTTTTGTCTTTGTCTCGTGGGAAGAATTCCCAATTAAATCTCTGGGATAACCAACAAAGACATTCATCCGATTTTGGTTGAAAACTCTTAGACCAAAATTTAAAGAAAGGACTATTAAGGTTTATACCCATGCCATAACTCGTATGGTGTCATTTCAACGGATCATGATGATGCTCTATTCAGTGTAAAAGCGGTAGTCACTAAAGCATAATCCACAAAAATATAATGGCATCAATATTTTATCTCATCATTGATCCAACAAGGTTTGGATACATATCTCGGATACTATATCATCATTATGATACTCCAAGAAATGTGAGTTGTAGAATAATTTTATAACTCTCTTAGATGTTCGCTAAAACTCGTAATTCAAATATTTCCACCATGATCCAATCATAGATATTTGACTTTTCTATTACGTTGATTTCCACTTCATGTTGAAATTTATTTGAACCCATTCAAATGTTTCAAACTTCTTCCTTATCGAATATATCCATATATATATACTCAATTCATTGTTGAAAGTTTTCATGAAGTAGAAGAATCTCCCGCACACAACTATGCTCAGTGAACCACATACATCATCATGTATTTTTCCACTAAGTTAGTTGCCCGTTCAACTTTTGGCCTATGAACGGTATTTTAATCATTCTCTTTAGAAAAGATTTGCAAGCGCCAAATGATTCAAAAATCAAATGACTCCAAAAATCCATTTTCATGGAGTTCCTTCATGCGTTCCTTTCTAACATGACCTAAATGGCGGTTCCACAAATAAGTGGAATTCAAATCATTTGCCTTATGGCATTTTAGCGTCAGTTTTATGTATGTGTGTTTCACCATTAAGATTTATAATAACTTATCCATCGTACATGGAGTAATGTCATAATTTGAACAACTCATTGTTTTCATTTGACCAGAGCAAAATAACAATTATTAAGTTCTTTATTATAAATTCTAAGGGCTAGATAGAATGCCAACGACGAACATAATAACACTTTATTTTGTTCCAGACGTGCATTCCTATCATATTCCTTGTCAATCACTTAGGCCATTGTATTCTTGTATTGCGTTGTTTTGTATGACACTTCATACCAACCAATATAGTACTAATACCCAAGAATTTCAAAGTGTGACTTAACTAGGAATACAACCATAACATGTATATCATTTATATACACCTGAGCTAGACTTTCTAGTCTTTTCTTTTCTTTTTGCCAAAATATCTTTTGCAGTTTCTCTTTTAGCTTTCCTCATTATTCAGAAAAACACTTCAACATCATTAACTTCTAGGTTTGTTGGTCAAATACCAATAACCTTGAGGTTCTTACTTTGAAGTTGATCATCATATGACAAGTGTTCCCGATTTCACTATTAGTAACTTTGTAATATGATGAACAATTTCACTCATAATTTTATCCATCATATCATGATGACTTTCCGAGACCATGTCTGTACATGCTAGGCTCGTAAAGTTTTAACCTTGGTATTTGCATGTGCAAATCTAGCTTGCACCCGTTGTATGCACACGTAGAATCTATCACACCCGATCATCACGTGATGCTTCGAAACGACGAGTCTTAGCAACGGTGCATATTAAGGATGGTCACTTCATGGATATGCGAATATTATTAGTGCCCCAATAATTGGAGGATTGTGACGCCTGGCGTCTTCAACCTTCATACATTCCCATAAAACTTATGAGTTTATGTAGTCTCACCAAATTATATTCTATCATCTTGCAATAAGGTCTTAGATATCACATATATCTCACACCTTGATTATTTCTGAAAACAAAATTTTCAGCTCCTTACTTTTCAAACAGATTTGAACTTCAAGTTTCACGGAGACAAGATAACTTTAGGTACTAATTGAAACCATAGCTCTTTGAATCAACAATGTGAGGTTTACTAAAAGTTTGCAATAGGACTTAATCAATTCTTGATTCTTTAACAATACGGTACCAATCCGTAAAGTTTCTTGTCAGATTTTAACAGTATTTCTATCTCAATAACAAGACTAGCGCATAGTAGTAAACGGATGCCAATACTACAAAATTAATACAAAATACTACTCAGACTATGTTTATGATAATTAGTTCATGTTTTAATCTAATTACTAATGAACTCCCACTTAATACAACATCCCTCATAGTTGTTAAGTGGTACACGATCCAAATCCACTACACCAAAACCGATCATCACGTGAGATGATGTAGCTTCAATGGTGAACATCAACATGTTGATCATATCATCCATATGACTCATGTTCAACCTTTCGGTTTCCGTTGTCCCGAGACCATGTCTGTACATGCTAGGCTCGTCAAGCAAACCCAAGTATTCCGCGTGTGCAACATGGCTTACACCCGTTGTATGTGAACGTTGAGTCTATCACATCCGATCATCACGAGATGCTTCGAAACGACGAACTGTTACAACGGTGCATACGAGGGGAGAACACTTTATTATCTTGATATTAATGTGAGGGATCATCTTATAATGCTACCGTCGCGATCTAAGCAAAATAAGATGCATAAAGGATTAACATCACATGCAATTCATATGTGATATGATATGGCCCTTTAGTCTTTGCTCCTTCGATCTTCATCTCCAAAGCACGGACATGATCTCCATCATCAACGGGCATGATCTCCATCATCGTCGGCGTAGCGTCAAGGTTCATGGCGCCGGCTTCATGGTTGTTCACCTCATGTAGCAACTATTACAACTACTTTGAAATACTACTCAACATGAAATTTAAAGACAACCATAAGGCTCCTGCCGGTTGCCACAATACAATAATGATCATCTCATACATATTCATCATCACATTATGGCCATATCACATCACCAAACCCTGCAAAAACAAGTTAGACGTCTCTAATTTGGTTTGCATATTTTACGTGGTTTAGGGTTTTCGAGAGAGATCTAATCTACCTACGAACATGAACCACAACGGTGATACTAGTGTTGTCAATAGAAGAGTAAATTGAATCTTCACTATAGTAGGAGAGACAGACACCCGCAAAGCCTCTTATGCAATACAAGTTGCATGTCGAACGAGGAACAAGTCTCATGAACGCGGTCATGTAAAGTTAGTCCGAGCCGCTTCATCCCACTATGCCACAAAGATGCAAAGTACTCAAACTAAAGACAACATAAGAATCAACGCCCACAAACCATTGTGTTCTACTCGTGCAACCATCTATGCATAGACACGGCTCTGATACCACTGTAGGATAACGTTGCATAGAAAACAAAAATTTTCCTACGGCGAACACGCAATCCAAGCCAAGATGCAATCTAGAAGACGGTAGCAACGAGGGGTATCGAGTCTCACCCTTGAAGAGATTCCAAAGCCTACAAGATGAGGCTCTTGTTGCTGCGGTAGACGATCACTTGCCGCTTGCAAAAGCGCGTAGAAGATCTTGATCACGATCGGTTCCGGCGCCACGAACGGGCAGCACCTCCGTACTCGGTCACACGTTCGGTTGTTGATGAAGACGACGTCCACCTCCCCGTTCCAGCGGGCAGCGGAAGTAGTAGCTCCTCTTGAATCCGACAGCACGACGGCGTGGTGTCGGTGGCGGTGAAGAAGTCCGGCGGAGCTTCGCTAAGCTACGCGGGCTATATGGAGGAGAGGGGGGCGGCTAGGGTTTGGGCGGGGGTGGCCGGCCACTCAAGGGGGGCGGCCAGCTTATGGTCTTGGGGTGGCCGGCCCCCTCCCTTGGCCCCTCATTATATAGGTGGATCCCCAAGTGTTGGTGTCCAAGTCTTCGAATAAGACCCGAACAAAAAACCTTCCATAAGAGGGGGAAACCTAGCCCAACTAGGACTCCCACCCAAAGGTGGGATTTCCACCTCCCATGTGGGGGGGGGCCGGCCCCCTCTGGAGGAGTCCACTAGGGACTCCTCCCCACCTAGGGCTGGCCGGCCATGGAGGTGGAGTCCCATGTGGACTCCACCTTCCTTGGTGGTTTCTTCCGGACTTTTCTAGAACCTTCTAGAACCTTCCATAGAACCTTCCGCGACATTTTATTTCACATAAAATGACATCCTATATATGAATCTTATTCTCCGGACCATTCCGGAACTCCTCGTGATGTCCGGGATCTCATCCGGGACTCCGAACAAATATTCGAACTCCATTCCATATTCAAGTACTACCATTTCAACATCCAACTTTAAGTGTGTCACCCTACGGTTCGAGAACTATGCGGACATGGTTGAGTACTCACTCCAACCAATAACCAATAGCGGGATCTGGAGATCCATAATGGCTCCCACATATTCAACGATGACTTTAGTGATCGAATGAACCATTCACATACATTACCAATTCCCTTTGTCTCGCGATATTTTACTTGTCCGAGGTTTGATCTTCGGTATCATTCTATACCTTGTTCAACCTCGTCTCCTGACAAGTACTCTTTACTCGTACCGTGGTATGTGGCCTCTTATGAACTCATTCATATGCTTGCAAGACATCAGACGACATTCCACCGAGAGGGCCCAGAGTATATCTATCCGTCATCGGGATGGACAAATCCCACTGTTGATCCATATGCCTCAACTCATACTTTCCGGATACTTAATCCCACCTTTATAGCCACCCATTTACGCAGTGGTGTTTGGTGTAATCAAAGTACCTTTCCGGTATAAGTGATTACATGATCTCATGGTCATAAGGACTAGGTAACTATGTATCGAAAGCTTATAGCAAATAACTTAATGACGAGATCTTATGCTACGCTTAATTGGGTGTGTCCATTACATCATTCACACAATGACATAACCTTGTTATTAATAACATCCAATGTTCATGATTATGAAACTAATCATCCATTAATCAACAAGCTAGTTTAAGAGGCATACTAGGGACTTCTTGTTTGTCTACATATCACACATGTACTAATGTTTCGGTTAATACAATTCTAGCATGATATATAAACATTTATCATACACATAAAGATATAAATAATAACCACTTTATTATTGCCTCTAGGGCATATCTCCTTCACTTATTGCACTTGTTATATTACTTTGCATTGACAACTATCCATGAGATATACATGTTACAAGTTGAAAGCAACCGCTGAAACTTCATCTTCCATTATGTTGCTTCAATACCTTTACTTTGAATTATTGCTTTATGAGTTAACTCTTATGCAAGACTTATTGATGCTTGTCTTGAAGTACTATTCATGAAAAGTCTTTGCTATATGATTCACTTGTTTACTCATGTCATATACATTGTTTTGATCGCTGCATTCACTACATATGCTTACAAATAGTATGATCAAGTTTATGATGGCATGTCACTCCAGAAATTATCTTTGTTATCGTTTACCTGCTCGGGACGAGCAGAAACTAAGCTTGGGGATGCTGATACGTCTCCGACGTATCGATAATTTCTTATGTTCCATGCCACATTATTGATGATATCTACATGTTTTATGCACACTTTATGTCATATTCGTGCATTTTCTGGAACTAACCTATTAACAAGATGCCGAAGTGCCGATTCTTGTTTTCGCTGTTTTTGGTTTCAGAAATCCTAGTAACGAAATATTCTCGGAATCGGACGAAATCAACGCCCAGGTTCCTATTTTGCCCGGAAGCATCCAGAACACACGAGAACCGCCAGAGAGGGGGCACAGGCCCACCAAACCCTAGGCCGGCGCGGCCAAGGGGGGGCCGCGCCCCCCTATAGTGTGGTCGCCCCTTCGACCTCCTGACGCCGCCTCTTCGCCTATATAAAGCCCCTGGACCTAAAACCTCGAGACGAAAAAGCGACGGTACGAGAAACCTTCCAGAGCCGCCGCCATCGCGAAGCCAAGATCTGGGGGACAGGAGTCTCTGTTCCGGCACGCCGCCGGGACGGGGAAGTGCCCCCGGAAGGCTTCTCCATCGACACCGCTGCCATCACCACCGCCATCTCCATCAACGCTGCTGTCTCCCATGAGGAGGGAGTAGTTCTCCATCGAGGCTCGGGGCTGTACCGGTAGCTATGTGGTTCATCTCTCTCCTATGTACTTCAATACAATAATCTCATGAGCTGCCTTACATGATTGAGATTCATATGATGATGCTTGTAATCTAGATGTCGTTATGCTAGTCAAGTGAATTTTACTTATGTGATCTCCGGAGACTCCTTGTCCCACGTGTGTAAAGGTGACAGTGTGTGCACCGTGTGGGTCTCTTAGGCTATATTTCACAGAATACTTATTCACTGTTATGAATGGCATAGTGAAGTGCTTATTTATATCTCTTTATGATTGCAATGTGTTTTGTATCACAATTTATCTATGTGCTACTCTAGTGATGTTATTAAAGTAGTTTTATTCCTCCTGCACGGTGTAATGGTGACAGTGTGTGCATCCGTGTTAGTACTTGGCGTAGGCTATGATTATGATCTCTTGTAGATTATGAAGTTAACTATTGCTATGATGGTATTGATGTGATCTATTCCTCCTACATAGTGTGAAGGTGACAGTGTGCATGCTATGTTAGTACTTGGTTTAGTCGTGTTGATCTTTCATGCACTCTAAGGTTATTTAAATATGAACATTTTGTGGAGCTTGTTAACTCCGGCATTGAGGGTTCGTGTAATCCTACGCAATGGTGTTCATCATCCAACAAGAGTGTAGAGTATGCATTTATCTATTCTGTTATGTGATCAATGTTGAGAGTGTCCACTAGTGAAAGTATGATCCCTAGGCCTTGTTCCTAAATACTGCTATTGCTGCTTGTTTACTGTTTTACTGCGTTACTACTGCTGCGTTACTACTGCTTGTTTACTGTCCTGGGCAAAGCACTTTTCTGGTGCCGTTGCTACTACTTATTCATACCACCTGTATTTCACTATCTCTTCGCCGAACTAGTGCACCTATTAGGTGTGTTGGGGACACAAGAGACTTCTTGCTTTGTGGTTGCAGGGTTGCATGAGAGGGATATCTTTGACATCTTCCTCCCTGAGTTCCATAAACCTTGGGTGATCCACTTAAGGGAAACTTGCTGCTGTTCTACAAACCTCTGCTCTTGGAGGCCCAACACTGTCTACAGGAAAAGGAGGGGGCGTAGACATCAGAGGCATAGGTCGCGGCCCCGCGCTGCTTTCGCCGCGTCGTAGCAGAGTCGGAGGACGCCGTCGCCGTCGCCGCTGTCCTCCCACCGTCGCGAGACCTCCCGCCATTCGCAGCTGCGCCGTTGCCGCCGGAGGTTAGCTCTCGTGCACCGTGTTTGCAGACCGCAAGTCGGCCGAGACGGCCATGGCCTGCAGGTCCCTATGGACGCACAGGATGGCCTCCACGTGCGACGTGTTCGATGAAATGGGCATACTAAAATTTGTCCCTTTTCATCTGTAGATCATGGTGGACAGCGACGACGACTACTTCTTCAAGAACTTCATCGACACGTCGTCCGACGAGGACTCGGACGACGAATTTTTCATGGATGCTGCGCTGATCATCCACGATCACATTGTCTCGCAGATCCCCGTGCACCGGGGGTCCTTGCCAGGGCGCGCCGCCGCCTTGGACCGCAAAAGAGAACGCGGCCAGGACCAGCTCTTCACCGATTACTTCCAACCCAAGGCATTGTACACGTCGGCCATGTTTCGCCGTCGTTTTCGGATGTCCAGACCGTTGTTCCGCCGGATAATGGATGGCGTCAAGCTCTACGACGACTACTTCCACGCGAAAGTGGATGCAATTGGCAAGATAGGCCTCTCTTCGTACCAGAAATGCACGGCAGAGATTAGGATGCTTGCATATGGCGTTGCCGGTGATTTCGTAGATGAGTACACGCGCATGAGTGAGTCTACCGGCTTGGAAGCGATGTACAGGTTTTTCAGAGCTGTGATCAGTTCGTTCGGAGAACAGTACCTCCGGCAACCTAATGCAGAGGACACAGCTCGTCTGTTGTCAATCAACGCTTCCAGGGGGTTTCCTGGGATGCTTGGCAGCATAGACTGTATGCACTGGGAGTGGAAGAACTGCCCCTTTGGTTGGCAGGGGCATACAGTGGCCATTCTAAGGGGTGCATAGTCATTCTTGAAGCTGTTGCTTCATAGGATACATGGATTTGGCACTCATTTTTCAGAATGGTTGGCTCGCACAATGACATCAATGTGCTGCAGCGCTCTCCGGTGTTTGATAGGCTAGCGTACGGTCAGTCCCCTGATGTGGATTTTGAGATCAATGGCACCACTACACCAAGGGTACTACCTTGCTGATGGTATCTATCCACCTTGGGCTACACTCATGAAGACAATCCGAAAACCCAACTCAGTGCAGGAGGCAAGGTTTGCCAAAGAGCAGGAGGCAGCCCGGAAAGATGTCGAGCGGGCGTTTGGCATCCTCCAAGCTCGTTGGGCTATCGTCAGACACCCTGCCAGAGCCTGGGATGTGCAAACTCTGTGGGAGGTGATGACCGCATGCGTAATCATGCATAACATGATTGTTGGGGTAGAGCGGGATGATTCACTCTATGATAATGACTGGGAGGGCCAGAGAGAGTTGGTTACTCCTCAACGTGGCCCGGCATCATTCCAGGAAATTCTTCATGCACACCATGAAATTCGAGATCTAGCTGTACACAACCAGCTGCAGGCAGATTTGATCGAGCACGTCTGGCAGCATGTAGGCAACAATGCTGCAAACAACAATGATGAAGGAAATCCGGAAGCCTAGATCATTTGTATCGTTTTTTCATTTTTTTTTTGAATAATACTTTATCCTTCATTACGTGGACAATGTAATGTGTAATTAATTTTGAGCATTTGAACTATTTTATATATTTTCTACAATTTATTTTGTGTTTTTATAGTGGATTTACAAGAAAAAGTACTGTACGGGGCCGCGACCCAAACCTGCCGCGTTGGGCGCAGGGCGCGACCCAAACGAACGCGCGGACGCGGGGCTCCGTCCGCGTGTCCGCTCGGCCACCTAAACGGCCCAAAACGAACGGACCAGCGCGTCCGTTTGGGTCAGCCGGTTGGAGCCCTTACACCCCTATACAGAGTTCTTAGCGACTAGTTTTATAGTTTTTATAGGGGAAGACTTGTAAAAAGACTGTTGGCAAACGCATAAGCCCTAGCCCTCGTTAGGCAGCCAGAGAAGATCGATCAGGCGGCCGGCCGGGCGGTACTCACCTCGTGCTCGCGGCGACGATGAAGACGAACGAACAGGCGGTTCCTGTACATGTTGGTCAAAGCAGCCTTCGGGGAACACGGCACGTACACGCTGCGCCGCATCAACCCGTCCCGCCTTTTCTACCGCAAGGATTCGCCCGAGCGCGCGGCGGCGGCGGCAGTTGCTGGTGTTGCGAGGGCGACAACATCGGAGGCGGCGGCGACGGCGAGGGTGGTGGAGAACGCTCGCCTGCCTCCGCCCACCACGACCATCCGCTCCGACTCCTACGGCCCACTGCGCTGCGCGCTCCTCGGCCGACACAAGGACAAGATCCTCGTCGCCGGCGACGAGGACAAGATCCTCATCGTCGACGACGAGGACGACCCCGTTTTCCGCGCCGTCATCTACGACGACCGCTCGCGCTCCTTCCACGCGCTTCCCAGCCTGCGTCATTGCATAATCGATCCCTTCTGGGTCGCCGTCGGCGACAGCCTGTGTACTTTGTGAGCGGCTACTACCACTATGACCGCTCCGGCGACGACGATGACAGCTACGACGACGACGCCGAAGACAATGACATCCACGACGAAGAAGACGACGAATACGCAGCAACAGTCGATGCGCTTGTTCCGGATTGCGACGGCCAGTACGCTTGGCGTGGCGTCGTGCCGCCGCCCCACGAGAGTATGGACTGGAACTCCAAAAGCAGGGCCTACGCGGCCGTCGGCGAGTCCAGCATCTGGGTGTCCGCGGGATGCCACGGCGCGCTCGCCCTGGACGAGCAAAGTGGGCGACTGGACGCTGCCATTCGTGGGGCGCGTCGTGCACGCCCCGGACCCGGAGCACGGCGACCTGATCTGGTTCGGCTTCTCGGGCGGCACCCACCTCGAAGCGTGGGACTTGCGCGCCGATGGCGGGCCGGCGTCGCGCCTAAGGTGGGGTGATATGCCCGGCGTGGTCGACGGGAATGTGTTTCAGTCGGAGGTTGCAGTCCTCGGCGACGGCCGCCTCTGCGTTGCCAGGCTGTTTGAGGTTCACAAACCGCCGCCGTTACGCGGGCACTGCTCCTCTGCTGCTACTACCGCACCCACCAGCACAATATTAGGCTTCTTCGCGTCTTCGCCATGCTCACTGGTGTGGAGGTGGTGGACGACGGCGGCGGTAGGGGGCTCCGCTTGATCGAGCACAAGTCCTGCCGATACAACATAGGCGTAGGGTGCAGCTTCGCCCTCGCCCAGCGTAACTTCGCCCAGTTCATATTCTAGTATTTTTCAAAGGGATTTGTGTCCTGATTTGGTGAGTGCTAGAGACTATGCTAAAATATGTTTTTTTCTCTCTTTCAAACGGGAATGAACTCATGTAGATGGTACACTCCCAAACTTTGAGGGATACTATAGGTACTTCAATAAGCTCAATGGAAAATGACAATCCAGTCGGTGCATAAAGAAGTTGATAGTTGTTAGATTATATGTTTCGGTTAAGCAAGACTTGTAACGCAAGCTAGGGTTTTAGGCTTAGTCGGTTGGCTCTACTATTTATATCCCTTGTACCCCAAACAGTTTTTGCATCAATTGTGAGACATAATACAATCCTACATGGTATCAGACTAATCGATCTTGACCTATGGTGCCGCCGCCTAAGCCGCCGCCGCTGCCGCCGCCTGGTTACTTCGACCAGCACGCCAAAGCGGTCGCCGCCGCCGAGGCCTCGACCTCTTCTACCCCTCCCACGGCTACTCCTCTCTCCTATGCAGACACCATAGCCGATGTCACCCCCTTCATACCTATTACTTTAGATCTTGCCCAACACAACTACTACCATTGGCGCCACCTCTTTGAGGTTCACCTCGGGCGCTGCAACCTCCGTCACCACATCGTCGCCGACGCCGCCCCTCGTCCTGACGACGCTCGCTGGACCACAGATGATCTCGCCATCATCCAATGGATCTACACACGCGTGTCCACGGAGATTTTCAATCTCGTTTTCCGTGAGGCCGCCACCGCCGCCGCCCTCTGGGCGTCCCTGCGCCAGCTCTTCCAGGACAACGCTGACGCCCGGATCAACAACCTCCACTCCGCGATCCGCAACACCCCTCAGGGGGACTCCTCGCTCAGCGTCTACTGTCAGCGCATCCAGACGATGGCGGATGAGCTCCGCGAACTAGGCGATCCTATGCCTGATCGCCAGCTTATCAACATCCTTCTCCAAGGGCTCGGCGACCGGTTCAAGCCTCAAGCGGCCATGATTCCCTTCATGCAGCCTCGCCCTTCCTTCAAGGAGATCCGGTCCCTGCTGCAGAACGCCGATGATGACCTCACACGACGGGAGGCGCGGCCTCACGTCTTCGCCGCCTCCACCCGGCCGCCCTGTGGTGACCCTGCATACCACTGCATGTTGTAGTATGCCAGTCGTTGATATAACATTCACGAAGTACCATTCCGCAAATGTTACATCCCTCAGAGTAGTACAACAGAACATAGCAGGTCCATAACTCATTCACATCTTATTACAATTAACATACACATGTCGTCTCGGAGCTCCTCTTGGGTCCTAAGAGGATTACTCCTGGGTTCGAGGCGAACCCAACTTAACTTACAATACCAGAGTCTCATTAATCTAAACATTTATTTCATCGAGCAGCTAAATATTAAGAGTTCGTGCTGCTCGGCTACTACTACTCTCGGATATCTCTAGGCTTGATCTCCTCCGGAAGCCTCCCCGGATCCGTAGACTATGAGATAGTCTACGCCTTCAACTCCTCCTGAGAGGTCTGGTTCCTCGTAGCCGATAATCTCGGCTCCTTCATTGTTGTCGTAGTCCTCCTCCAGACGGTTCAGACAATCTAAGCATGGGATTTAAGAGTGGTATGAGTACGAGCGTACTCAACAAGTTCATTATAGGTAAGAGGTGTTTAATGCACTAGCTACGATATTAGACCAGAAAGTCTAATACCAATGCAAGTTTTAATAAACATTTCTTCAAGAGATTGATTTTATTTCAAAGAGCTATGTCCGTCAGCTTTCACCGGTTTACTAGAACTTCATGGAGCTCCTTTCCGGCCGCGTTCGCAGTTCCTCATCCCGGAACAGGGAGTGACAGGTCACAGTTCTTTACACTCTGCAGAGGTGTGTTGCTTTACCCATAAGAGATCTTAACCTTGGTGCCAACCGGGCAGCTTTCCCGTCCACACTTCCTTCGGTGTGAGGCCCGGAATAAGGTCTAGCCAATCATGTTCCTCCGCTACCTCGAACACCCACCCTTTGTTGCATGCCCCGACCCTGGGTCCTCGTCGGTCCCATTATTCCCACTCACGGGTGGACCCCGACCACGACGACAGTTTGGGATCGAACCAAACTCCTTCGCCGGTAGCTGCAACCCATCATAGACCGCAATACCGTGGGGACTTAAGGCTTCCCCAGCCAACCGCTTGCCCTGACAGATACAAGTGTCTACGGTAAAGCGCATCCGTTGATGAACGAGAGGTGGAAACACTTTTGACTACTCCGTCCCACTCCGGATCTTATGGTTAACACGGGTATTACGGCACAAGAATCACTGGCGACATTTGTTGTTTAATCCTAGATGGATATAAACCCGTGCAATGGAACCTCCACCATATCAACACAATCCATGGTTCCATTGCCCACCACATAGTCATATTCATAGTTATGAAAGTAGTGGTTTTGATTTTTGTGCAATAGTGATAACCATAATACTTTGCAAGTAATTTGATAAAAATACTCAAATGATATGAGCAAGTGATGAACTTGCCTGAACACTGCAAAGTTTTGCAGTTGGAAGGTGTGGACTGACCCTTGTCCTCTGTCTCTGAAAAATAGCATCATTGTCCGATAAGGGCAATGGTTAAAGAAGCAATTATGCATGATTCCATTTTTAGGGTTTGTTCCCCCCTTCCGATGTCGTTATTATTTCATGTAAGAGGTTAATACTAAGAATAATTTGAGGATACTTGATTTAAAGTAAAATACAACCTTGAAATGTTGTCAGGGTGTTTTTAAAGTCCAATTGCATTGATGGACTTATTTTCATTAATGAAAATAATATGTGTGATTTAAATCATTATTTAAATCCTTAACATAGGACTTATTCTTAATTGTCTTCAAAAATTCTCTTTGATATTTTATTTAAATAGAGAATTTTATGCTGATCCTTTTTCATATTTTTAATTTATTTTTAAGAGCTTTAAATAATTTTCTATTGAATTTCAAAATTTCATGTTTTTATTGAATTGTGAAAAGTCCTTTTTGCCCCTGGGCCCACCTGTCAGTGGAGCCCAGTGGGTTGGGCTAGACCAGCTCGGGTCCAACCGACCCGAGCGGTCGGTCGCTCACTCCCGCACCTCGCGCCGCTCGTCCTAACCCTAATCCCCTCCGCTCTCACTGGCGACCTGCGTCGCCCGCACCGCCGCCGGCCGATTCCGGCGGTCTCCGGCCGCCATGGCCTACGCCATGGGGCGCAATCGAACCGCCAGACGACGGCGATTCGTTCTCTCCGCGTCGATTTGGAGCTGACGCCGTCCCTCGCTCGCCATCGACCCTCGTCGCCATGCCTAGGGTTCGGGATCCGCTTGATCCCGTGGTTCCCCAAGCTCCGGGCGAGATGGTGCTGTGGCCGCCACGATGGGGTGGTGCTGTGGCGCCGCCATGGCCTGGCTTGGCCTGGCGCCGCCACGCCCTGGCGTGTGCCGCCGTGGCCGCCATGGTGGTTGGCCTGCTCGACCCTGGTACGTCCTCCACCTCTTCTTCTCTCATGTGTGCCTGTTCTTCTTCCTCTCTCAGTAGCTCTAGCTAATGCTTTCCTCCCAATGGAGGGCCTGCCGTGGCCGTTGTTGCTTTCTGTTGCGCCTAGCTTGCTGTGTGGCGTGTGCTGCTGCTGCTAGAGCTACTGCCATGAATCCTAGCTACGGTGCTGCCCTATTCTGCCTATTAGCTGGGCTTAATTCTTGCTATCTTGATTGTGCACAGTTCTGTGCATGTTCCAGAGCCACATGCTTGTTGAATCTTGCATATCTGGCTTGGAACCTTCCCTGTGCCTCTGTTCTATTTACTATTCTTGCCAGTCATTCATGTGTATTCAATTTGGCTGCCCTGGCTTGATTACCATGTGTAATCCTTACAATTTGCAAGTTCCAGGGCACTGATATGCTGTCCCTTGTGCTCAATTTCATGTGTAAGCTTGGTTGAGCATTACTGCTGGTTAACTGCATGATTCAGTGATGAGCACCAAGTGCTTTACTTATTTATCTTGATCTAGGGTTCATCCTGCCTTGGGTGTGCTTCTGGATACAATCATTTAATTATCTATTTGGTTGCCTGTGAAACACTTGTTGATTATCTGTGGCCAGTTAAATACTTGGTCCATGCTCTGTTGCTTAGTGATGCTCTAGCATGCTCTAGCATGCTATGGCAAGCTCTGATGATCATGTGATCATCAACAGCTGATAATTGGTTTGCTTACCTGTGCCTGTGCATTGCTGTTACCTATTTATGTGCATGTGTGTGGCACAAATCAGTGCTGGTGCTTGCTCAAGCATCAGCTGATGCTTGCAATGATCCTTTAGATCATCTGCAAGGCTCTGGTGCTTTGATTACTTGTGTAGTTCATTTATCTGTATTAGCTTGCTTTATTAAATGGATAAATGATGTGAACTGCCTTGCAGTGATGATCATATTAATTAAATTAACTAGGGCTAGTTGGATGACAACCACTGGTTGGTACCCTAGCCCTCTACTGAACCCTACTGGGTGATGATGTGGTGGATTAAGGTTTTGGTTATGGGTTGAGGTGGCCCTGGCAGCTCTTTGATCTTTGTCATGGGTAGCTCCCCTCTCTCGTGGCTTATTGAGGCTTGGTGGATACATCTCTGGGCAATCCTTGTTGGATTTCCAGTGCTCTTTGCTGTTGACAAACTATAATAGGCACAAGTGGCCTATCTGTCTGATGGTTAGCAAACCATGTAGTGCTAGGTGAGTTGGGTAGGCTAGCTGTGAATCTTTTCCTTGCTGGATGCTTTGGTTTACCTCAGTGTTAATACAGTGGGTTTGACCATTTCTTCCCTGGGATGATTTCTTCTGGCTTAATTCCCTTTTTGCCAGCATCAAATGGTTTGATCACCAGATGATGATGCACACAGGGTACCCATACCCTCTGGCTTGTGTATATGTTATGCACATGCTTATTTATGAGCAAAACAGAGTTTTGCTCAGGTTGATCTTGTTTATACCTCACTCCAGCTCCTAGATGATTTGTTGATGTAGAGGTTTTGCTTCTGTGATGATCTTGTGGTTGGTTTACTTGCCCTGCTCCTCCTGGTGATCTTGTGGGGCTTGATTCGGTCTTTGTGGTGAGTTAGCGGATTGAGCAATGTGGGCTGTTCTTGTGTTCTTGTGTTCTTGTGTTCTTATGTTCTTACCAGTGAAGCCTGTCGATGGATATGGCTTAGGGTTTGCTTCTGAAAAGCTTATATGTGGTGCTCCCTTGCTCTCCCTGGTCGACAGCTCTTGCTTGTCACTTTAGTGACTCACTGTGTGTGTGTGCTGCATGCACACAGCCCTGTGAGCAGGCTGTGTGTGTGTGTAGACATGTGCTGTGCACCTGGACCTGGAACTTGACTATGGCATGGATCAGCTCGGCCACTTTGGTCCTATCTGCTCATTTCATATTTTCATTTGATTTCTAACCTGCCAAGTGGCTATGCCACTTGGCATAACTTCTTTTTGTTGTGATTTTGTGCAGGGATCAACAATTGATCAAAATGGACATGGAGGTCATCAAATCCAAGATCAAGTGAAGATGATCTTGTAGTATTTAGACTAGGATACATCCTTGTACTTTTCTTTTTATTTTCTTTTATTTTTCAATTTCACCAATTCTTGTAATGTGTTGTAATATTCATTCATTTCCATTATGATTATTGTAAAGACAATGTATCTTGTGTGTTAATCAATAAAGCTCAAAGTTTCCCCTAATGAGCTTTACTTTATTATAATTGTTCATATTGTTTATTATTGATTATATACTTAATGAATTTCCTCATAATTGAATTATTTAGGTTAAGTATTTAATGTTTGAATTTGAAATTCAAATTCAACATTGGTTTGAATTCAACTATGTCACTTTAGAAATAATTCAATCATGCAAACTCTCCCTTCTCTTCTCCAAACCCTAAACTAGTTAAGTGAGATGCAAGTTTGTCGCACTCTCGAAACCCTAACCCTGTAAGGTGTCGAGAGAGAAACTTGTCCCCCTTCGATGCAGTTTTTGTTTAAAAGCGCGAAATTTCCCCAGAATTTACTATGCAATGCACATCCCTTTCTAAAATCTACCCCTCGATCGTCTCTAAACCTGGGACATTACAGCCTTTCCCCCTTAAAGAAAACTTCGTCCCGAAGTTGTGGTTGTAATACCTGAACAGCTCGGGGTATGTTTTCCTCAGGTCTTCCTCTTTTTCCCAGGTGGCTTCCCTCTCGGGGTGATGCTTCCATTGTATCTTACAGTACTTGATCGCTTTATTTCTGAGTTGTTTCCAGCTCTCCTCGAGAATCTTGGCTGGCTTCTCGATGTATGTCAAGTCTGGTTGTAACTCGAGCTCATCATGTGATATTGGTTCATCTGGGGTCTTCAAACATTTCCGAAGTTGTGACACATGGAAAACATTGTGAACTTGAGCTAACCTTCCCGGTAGATCCAATTCAAAGGCTAAACCTCGGTTCTGACTCAGTATCTTGAAAGGTCCTATATATCTAGGACTGAGTTTTCCTTTTACTCCAAATCTCTGGAGTCCTTTCATCGGGCTTACCTTAAGATAGACCATGTCTCCAACTCGTGGCTCCCATGTTCTCCTCTTCTGATCGGCATAACTCTTTTGCCGACTTTGGGCTATCTTGAGCCTGTCTCTGATAATGTCAATGATTTGTTATTTTTCCTTGACATAATCAGGGTTGAACTCTTTGCTTGCTCCGGCTTCATACCAACATATCGGTGATCTACACTTCCTTCCATACAGAGCTTCGAATGGTGCCATCTTGATGCTGCTTTGGTAACTATTGTTATATGAAAACTCTGCTAGTGGTAAGTGCTCCTCCCATGATCCTCCGAAGTCTAGGGCACAAGCCCTAAGCATATCCTCTAGGATTTGATTGGTTCTCTCCGTTTGTCCACCTGTCTGGGGATGATAAGCGGTACTATAGTCCAACTTGGATCCTAAAGCTTCGTGAAGTTGCTTCCAGAATGCTGATGTGAACACGGATCCTCGATCCGACACTATCTTCTTAGGCACTCCATGCTTACTCACGATCTCTTTGATATAAAGATCGATAAGTTTCTCTCCTTTATCCTGCTGGTTTACCGCTAAAAAGTGTGCACTTTTCGTCAACCGGTCCACGATTACCCATATCATGTCCTTCTTTTTATTAGTCATGGGTAGTCCGGTGATGAAATCCATCCCTATTTCTTCCCATTTCCACTCTGGAATAGGTAAAGGTTGTAACTTCCCTGCCGGACTCTGGTGTTCAGCCTTCACTCTCTGGCAGGTATGGCATTCCGCCACATATTGTGCTATCTCCCTCTTCATGTTATTCCACCAGAATAGTTCCTTTAAGTCCATGTACATCTTTGTACTTCCCGGATGTATGGAATATGGTGTTTGATGAGCTTCCCGGAGTATTACTTCCTTAATTTCAGCAATATCCGGAACGCAAATCCTTTTCTGGAACCATAATGATCCAGATTCTCCGCGGTGAAATTCTGATGGTCTTCCCTCATCTATTCTTCTCATCTCCTCCACGATGAATGGATCGTCCAGCTGACCCATCATTATCTCATTCTTCAGGTTGACATTCAACTCATCGGCTACTTGCAACGCCGATAATCCTTCATGGGCTTCCTTCTCCCAAAGTTGTATTTGGGCTTGACTTATTTCCTTCCTCAACTCCGGTGATATTTCTTGTTCCACTCCTCCGGTACTCTTCCTACTCAGGGCGTCTGCTACAACATTAGCCTTCCCTGGTGTGTAATTGATTGTCAGGTCATAATACTTGATCAATTCTAGCCATCTTTTCTGTCTCATGTTGAGTTCCTTCTGAGTGAAGAAATATTTGAGGCTTTTATGATCTGTATAGAGCTCACACTTAGCTCCATAGAGAAAATGTCTCCAAGTTTTGAGTGCAAATACGACTGCTGCTAATTCCAAGTCATGTGTTGGATAATTCACTTCATGAGGTCTGAGTTGCCTCGATCCATAAGATATCACTTTCCGATCTTGCATGAGTACGCAACCCAATCCATGTTTGGATGCGTCACAGTACACGGTGTAATCCTTGCCAACTTCCGGAACTGCTAAAACCGGTGCCGTGGTGAGTTTCTCCTTCAGAGTTTGAAAACTCTTCTCACACTCCTCTGACCACACGAATGGTGTGTTCTTCCTTAACAGCTTTGTCATAGGTCCTGCTATCTTAGAGAATCCTTCAATGAATCTCCGATAATATCCTGCCATTCCTAGGAATCCTCGGATTTCCTTGACAGTCTTGGGTGCTTCCCATTCTAGAACTGCTGCTACCTTACTCGGGTTGACAGCGATTCCATCTTTGCTAATGACATGACCAAGAAATTCCACTTGATCTAGCCAAAATTCACACTTGCTGAATTTGGCATAAAGTTGGTGTTCCCTTAGTGTTTGCAACACCAACCTCAAATGTTCGGCATGTTCTGCCTTGTTCTTGGAATATATCAGAATATCATCGATAAATACGATGACAAACTTGTCTAAATATGGCATGAAGATCTTATTCATGAGATTCATGAATATTGCTGGGGCATTGGTCAATCCAAAAGGTACTACAAGGTATTCATGATGTCCATACCTTGAGACAAAGGCAGTTTTCGGAACGTCTTCCTTCTTGATCTTTATCTGGTGATAACCGGATCTTAGATCAATCTTGGAAAAGACTCCCGCGCCTCTCACTTGATCAAATAGATCTTGTATTCTTGGAAGTGGGTACTTGTTCTTGATTGTAACGTTGTTCAGATTCCTGTAATCTCCGCACATCCTTCTTCCTCCATCTCTTTTATCCACGAAGATCACAGGTGATCCCCATGGTGAAACACTCTCTTGAATGAATCCCTTTTGTTCCAAGTCATCCAGTTGCTCCTTAAGTTCTTTCAACTCCTTGGGCCCCATCTTATATGGTGCTTTGGCAATCGGAGCTGTTCCTGGGATTAGGTCGATAGTGAATTCTATCTCCCTATCTGGTGGCATACCAGGTAATTCCGCAGGAAACACATCCTGGAATTCATTTACTACAGGTATATCTTCTAACTTCACCTCCTTCATGCTGTTAAGCTGTAGCTCAACTTCAATCTATGTATGTTTGTTGCCTTGGTAGATCATTCTACTTCCATCGGGACTTTTCAATGATACCGTCTTGTTTACACAGTCGATCAATGCTCCATTAGTTTCTAACCAGTTCATACCAAGAATGACATCAATGTCCTTCATCGGTAAAATGAACAGGTCCGCGTCAAACGCGCACTTATTGATCATAATGACTTGTTTTTGTTTGGCATGGGTTACTACTATCGTTCCCCCCGCAGAAAGTATGGTTATGGGTGTATCTAACTTAGTGCAACTAATCCCATGTTTGGTGATGAATTGTTGAGAAATGAATGATGTAGTTGCACCAGTATCAAAAAGTACTTTGCCAGGATGAGTGAGTATCTGGAGCGTACCTATCACCGCCTGGTCAGAGTTGACCACCTCCTCCAGACTGGTACAATTCAGCTTGCCGAAGGGCTTCTTATTCTTCCAGTTGCCTCCGGTGTTTCCTCCTCGACCTCCTCCTCCTCCTGACTGACCTCCTCCACTATTTTTCTTGGGGCAGTCCTTCAGCATGTGCCCCTCCTGGAGACAACCAAAGCATATTACCCTTGGCTTTCTACAGTCCTTGGTAAAATGCCCTGGAAGTCCACAGATTCGACAGACCATTGGATTGGCGGTCTGGAAAGCTTGATTCCTCCTACTACCGTAGTAGTTGTTGTTGTTGTTGTTGTTGTTGTTGGTGTTGTTGTATCTGGGCTTGAAACTCAAGCTGGTATTAGGCTTGTTACTAACAAACCTCTTAGGCTCAAACTTGGCCTTTTTCCTCTTCTCCTCCTGTAATTGCTTGAAATCATCTTCTAGAGTGATGGCGGCATCCACCAACTCTTGAAACTCCGTCGCTCTCATCATACGGAGCTGTACTTTGAACTGGGGACTTAACCCCCTCAGAAATCTCTTCTTCTTCTTGTCCTCGGTGTTGACTTCTTCAACAGCGTACCGGGACAGTTTAGAGAACTCCCTGACATAGGTCAGGATTGCCTTGTCCTTCTGCTCGAGACTTTCAAATTCTCGACGCTTCAGTTCCACAATACTTTCAGGGACATTGGATTTCCTGAACTTCCTCGTGAATTCCTCCCAGGTAAATACCTTCCCAGCCGGATAAACAGCTACAATATTGTCCCACCATGATGCGGCAGGTCCACATAGCAGATGAGTAGCATAACGAACCTTCTCTTCGTCGTTACATCCAACGGTGTTGAGCTTTCGCTCAGTATCCATCAGCCAATCTTCCGCGTCCATTGGCACGGGCGCGTATGCGAAAGATATAGGCTTAGTGTTTTGGAAGTCTGTTAATGTGACTCCCGGGTTCTCAGGTCTCTCCACCCTGTTTTGCTACAATAAATCCTGAAAGAATTTGTTCTGCTGCTCCAGTGTTACACGATGTCGCTCCTCTACCAGCTGCATGTACTGGATAAAATTTTGCTGCGTCATGGGTGGTGGTGGTGGTGGAAACTGATCTCTGGCTGCACCCTCAGCCTCTTCCTTTTGTTTTGCTTCGCGCTCCATGCGCTGTGCTTCAGTCTCGTCTCCTAGCGTTCCCGACATAACCCCCTAGTTCTGCAACACAAGATGATACTCATAATTACTCCATGCGCAAGTTTTCTGAGCTCAACTTTGTGCACAGAACTAGTCACGCAATGGAAATCAAGAAGCAAATCCAAATCATACAAAACATATATCCTGTATATACATACTTAAGTGGTCTTATTACAATACTCAAGTCGATGTGAGTATGCAAACTCACTTATTAAAGTATATGTACAAATTTATACAAATATTACAAACTATAATACACGTGGTACTTGTGTATTATAGCCTCGCCTCCCTTGGTGGACTCTAGTCGATCTTCACTCCCGGTACATCCCAGGCTTCCATCCGGTCGAACGTGTCGTCCTCCTGATAGACCCTGGAACATAAGGTCTCCCCGTTGGCTTGTAGTCCGAATCAGATGATGATCCTAAGGAGAAATCAGTGTTCACAAACTGATCGTTGAGTGCATCATAGTCCACCCATCGGGTGTACTCCCCTGTAGCCCCACCATAAGGGTTACCAAAACTCATACCCGACTCAACCTGTGTCGGATATCCTCCATCCACTCCTTCATTACTAGGATAGCTCTGGTTCTGGGTTGTTGCGTCATCATTCATCTCTCCATCATAATACACAGAAGTACTATGAGTTCCAGTATCCGATCCCCAACGCCAACCCGTGGAATTCTCGATAGGAGTCTCGGAACGATGGTTGTTTCCGGATTCCTCTCTCCCCTCGTATCCCCCATAGGAACTACCCAGATAGTTCCTGTGTAACAGGTGTAGGTTCACGCTCAAGTGGATCAATACTGATGTAGTCACCAGCTGAATAAACTGGTGTGTGCACCACATTCTCCATAGGTTCTTTCCCCCTACTCTCCTCCTTGGGTTCAGTGAATTCCTCAAGCATCGTATCAATTGCTCCTATCAGATGATGGTTCAACTGAAAGAGTAATGATATGAAGTTACGGCTATTATCCATATATTTTGCCGCTGCTATGGGTTTGCGTTTAGCATATTTGTAGTGGTTGAGCATGGGATCTTCTTCCTCCTGATTATGAGGAATATGGAATAACTCGGAATCCATAAGCTCTTTTGTCTTATGTTCCCGTATGTCGGTTATGGCTCTCATAACAGCTATATGGTAGGCTGTGTTGGTTGTCCTAGCTTCCCCAGCTGGCATGACTACGCTCATTCCCAAAGATTCGGGAAGTCGCAGTCCTACCCTGCACTTGGCCAATACCGGACCATCATAGAACATGTATTTCTTTACTGGAATCTGGGGATCGCACCCAAATTCCAGTAACATGGCTCGTAGGATATCAGCAAGTCCTTCTTGGTATTCGTTCAGTGTGGAATCCATAACTTTCACGTTTCTTCCCGGTCGTGAACTTGCCATGTTGGCTGTAGAAATAGAAAGATTATAAGATTAGTAATAATGCATCATAATAGAGATAATAAAGAATTATCGCACTAAAATATATGATTGTTGTATTCTCAATTGAATATACACCATATTTTTAGAGAATTCTTTACTAGTCCTATTTGACTCCTAACGTTTGGTCCCATTTACTAGGTTCCAACCTAAGGTCAAAGCTTTTGCTCTGATACCAACTGTGGTGACCCTGCATACCACTGCATGTTGTAGTATGCCAGTCATTGATATAACATTCACGAAGTACCATTCCGCAAATGTTACATCCCTCAGAGTAGTACAACAGAACATAGCAGGTCCATAACTCATTCACATCTTATTACAATTAACATACACATGTCGTCTCGGAGCTCCTCTTGGGTCCTAAGAGGATTACTCCTGGGTTCGAGGCGAACCCAACTTAACTTACAATACCAGAGTCTCATTAATCTAAACATTTATTTCATCGAGCAGCTAAATATTAAGAGTTCGTGCTGCTCGGCTACTACTACTCTCGGATATCTCTAGGCTTGATCTCCTCCGGAAGCCTCCCCGGATCCGTAGACTATGAGATAGTCTACGCCTTCAACTCCTCCTGAGAGGTCTGGTTCCTCGTAGCCGATAATCTCGGCTCCTTCATTGTTGTCGTAGTCCTCCTCCAGACGGTTCAGACAATCTAAGCATGGGATTTAAGAGTGGTATGAGTACGAGCGTACTCAACAAGTTCATTATAGGTAAGAGGTGTTTAATGCACTAGCTACGATATTAGACCAGAAAGTCTAATACCAATGCAAGTTTTGATAAACATTTCTTCAAGAGATTGATTTTATTTCAAAGAGCTATGTCCGTCAGCCTTCACCGGTTTACTAGAACTTCATGGAGCTCCTTTCCGGCCGCGTTCGCAGTTCCTCATCCCGGAACAGGGAGTGACAGTCACGATTCTTTACACTCTGCAGAGGTGTGTTGCTTTACCCATAAGAGATCTTAACCTTGGTGCCAACCGGGCAGCTTTCCCGTCCACACTTCCTTCGGTGTGAGGCCCGGTATAAGGTCTAGCCAATCATGTTCCTCCGCTACCTCGAACACCCACCCTTTGTTGCATGCCCCGACCCTGGGTCCTCGTCGGTCCCATTATTCCCACTCACGGGTGGACCCCGACCACGACGACAGTTTGGGATCGAACCAAACTCCTTCGCCGGTAGCTGCAACCCATCATAGACCGCAATACCGTGGGGACTTAAGGCTTCCCCAGCCAACCGCTTGCACTTCGAGCGACAAGTGTCTACGGACTATGCCGTGGGGACTTAAGGCTTCCCCAGCCAACCGCTTGCCCTGACAGATACAAGTGTCTACGGTAAAGCGCATCCGTTGATGAACGAGAGGTGGAAACGCTTTTGACTACTCCGTCCCACTCCGGATCTTATGGTTAACATGGGTATTACGGCACAAGAATCACTGGCGACATTTGTTGTTTAATCCTAGATGGATATAAACCCGTGCAATGGAACCTCCACCATATCAACACAATCCATGGTTCCATTGCCCACCACATAGTCATATTCATAGTTATGAAAGTAGTGGTTTTGATTTTTGTGCAATAGTGATAACCATAATACTTTGCAAGTAATTTGATAAAAATACTCAAATGATATGAGCAAGTGATGAACTTGCCTGAACACTGCAAAGTTTTGCAGTTGGAAGGTGTGGACTGACCCTTGTCCTCTGTCTCTGAAAAATAGCATCATTGTCCGATAAGGGCAATGGTTAAAGAAGCAATTATGCATGATTCCATTTTTAGGGTTTGTTCCCCCCTTCCGATGTCGTTATTATTTCATGTAAGAGGTTAATACTAAGAATAATTTGAGGATACTTGATTTAAAGTAAAATACAACCTTGAAATGTTGTCAAGGTGTTTTTAAAGTCCAATTGCATTGATGGACTTATTTTCATTAATGAAAATAATATGTGTGATTTAAATCATTATTTAAATCCTTAACATAGGACTTATTCTTAATTGTCTTCAAAAATTCTCTTTGATATTTTATTTAAATAGAGAATTTTATGCTGATCCTTTTTCATATTTTTAATTTATTTTTAAGAGCTTTAAATAATTTTCTATTGAATTTCAAAATTTCATGTTTTTATTGAATTGTGAAAAGTCCTTTTTGCCCCTGGGCCCACCTGTCAGTGGAGCCCAGTGGGTTGGGCTAGACCAGCCCGGGTCCAACCGACCCGAGCGGTCGGTCGCTCACTCCCGCACCTCGCGCCGCTCGTCCTAACCCTAATCCCCTCCGCTCTCACTGGCGACCTGCGTCGCCCGCACCACCGCCGGCCGATTCCGGCGGTCTCCGGCCGCCATGGCCTACGCCATGGGGCGCAATCGAACCGCCAGACGACGGCGATTCGTTCTTTCCACGTCGATTTGGAGCTGACGCCATCCCTCGCTCGCCATCGACCCTCGTCGCCATGCCTAGGGTTCGGGATCCGCTTGATCCCGTGGTTCCCCAAGCTCCGGGCGAGATGGTGATGTGGCCGCCACGATGGGGTGGTGCTGTGGCGCCGCCATGGCCTGGCTTGGCCTGGCGCCGCCACGCCCTGGCGTGTGCCGCCGTGGCCGCCATGGTGGTTGGCCTGCTCGACCCTGGTACGTCCTCCACCTCTTCTTCTCTCATGTGTGCCTGTTCTTCTTCCTCTCTCAGTAGCTCTAGCTAATGCTTTCCTCCCAATGGAGGGCCTGCCGTCTTTATTCTTGCCGCTCTGTTGCGCCTAGCTTGCTGTGTGGCGTGTGCTGCTGCTGCTAGAGCTACTGCCATGAATCCTAGCTACGGTGCTGCCCTATTCTGCCTATTAGCTGGGCTTAATTCTTGCTATCTTGATTGTGCACAGTTCTGTGCATGTTCCAGAGCCACATGCTTGTTGAATCTTGCATATCTGGCTTGGAACCTTCCCTGTGCCTCTGTTCTATTTACTATTCTTGCCAGTCATTCATGTGTATTCAATTTGGCTGCCCTGGCTTGATTACCATGTGTAATCCTTACAATTTGCAAGTTCCAGGGCACTGATATGCTGTCCCTTGTGCTCAATTTCATGTGTAAGCTTGGTTGAGCATTACTGCTGGTTAACTGCATGATTCAGTGATGAGCACCAAGTGCTTTAGTTATTTATCTTGATCTAGGGTTCATCCTGCCTTGGGTGTGCTTCTGGATACAATCATTTAATTATCTATTTGGTTGCCTGTGAAACACTTGTTGATTATCTGTGGCCAGTTAAATACTTGGTCCATGCTCTGTTGCTTAGTGATGCTCTAGCATGCTCTAGCATGCTATGGCAAGCTCTGATGATCATGTGATCATCAACAGCTGATAATTGGTTTGCTTACCTGTGCCTGTGCATTGCTGTTACCTATTTATGTGCATGTGTGTGGCACAAATCAGTGCTGGTGCTTGCTCAAGCATCAGCTGATGCTTGCAATGATCCTTTAGATCATCTGCAAGGCTCTGGTGCTTTGATTACTTGTGTAGTTCATTTATCTATATTAGCTTGCTTTATTAAATGGATAAATGATGTGAACTGCCTTGCAGTGATGATCATATTAATTAAATTAACTAGGGCTAGTTGGATGACAACCACTGGTTGGTACCCTAGCCCTCTACTGAACCCTACTGGGTGATGATGTGGTGGATTAAGGTTTTGGTTATGGGTTGAGGTGGCCCTGGCAGCTCTTTGATGCTGTCATGGGTAGCTCCCCCTCTCTGTGGCTTATTGAGGCTTGGTGGATACATCTCTGGGCAATCCTTGTTGGATTTCCAGTGCTCTTTGCTGTTGACAAACTATAATAGGCACAAGTGGCCTATCTGTCTGATGGTTAGCAAACCATGTAGTGCTAGGTGAGTTGGGTAGGCTAGCTGTGAATCTTTTCCTTCTTTGGATGCTTTGGTTTACCTCAGTGTTAATACAGTGGGTTTGACCATTTCTTCCCTGGGATGATTTCTTCTGGCTTAATTCCCTTTTTGCCAGCATCAAATGGTTTGATCACCAGATGATGATGCACACAGGGTACCCATACCCTCTGGCTTGTGTATATGTTATGCACATGCTTATTTATGAGCAAAACAGAGTTTTGCTCAGGTTGATCTTGTTTATACCTCACTCCAGCTCCTAGATGATTTGTTGATGTAGAGGTTTTGCTTCTGTGATGATCTTGTGGTTGGTTTACTTGCCCCGCTCCTCCCGGTGATCTTGTGGGGCTTGATTGATCTTTGTGGTGAGTTAGCAGATTGAACAGCGGCTGTTCTTGTGTTCTTGTGTTCTTGTGTTCTTATGTTCTTACCGGTGAAGCTGTCGATGGATATGGCTTAGGGTTTGCTTACGAAAAGCTTATATGTGGTGCTCCCTTGCTCTCCCTGGTCGACAGCTCTTGCTTGTCACTTTAGTGACTCACCGTGTGTGTGTGTGCATGCACACAGCCACGTGAGCAGCCGTGTGTGTGTGTAGACATGTGCTGTGCACCTGGACCTGGAACTTGACTATGGCATGGATCAGCTCGGCCACTTTGGTCCTATCTGCTCATTTCATATTTTCATTTGATTTCTAACCTGCCAAGTGGCTATGCCACTTGGCATAACTTCTTTTTGTTGTGATTTTGTGCAGGGATCAACAATTGATCAAAATGGACATGGAGGTCATCAAATCCAAGATCAAGTGAAGATGATCTTGTAGTATTTAGACTAGGATACATCCTTGTACTTTTCTTTTTATTTTCTTTTATTTTTCAATTTCACCAATTCTTGTAATGTGTTGTAATATTCATTCATTTCCATTATGATTATTGTAAAGACAATGTATCTTGTGTGTTAATCAATAAAGCTCAAAGTTTCCCCTAATGAGCTTTACTTTATTATAATTATTCATATTGTTTATTATTGATTATATACTTAATGAATTTCCTCATAATTGAATTATTTAGGTTAAGTATTTAATGTTTGAATTTGAAATTCAAATTCAACATTGGTTTGAATTCAACTATGTCACTTTAGAAATAATTCAATCATGCAAACTCTCCCTTCTCTTCTCCAAACCCTAAACTAGTTAAGTAAGATGCAAGTTTGTCGCACTCTCGAAACCCTAACCCTGTAAGGTGTCGAGAGAGAAACTTGTCCCCCTTCGATGCAATTTTTGTTTAAAAGCGCGAAATTTCCCCAGAATTTACTATGCAATGCACATCCCTTTCTAAAATCTACCCCTCGATCGTCTCTAAACCTGGGACATTACACGCCCCTGCTGCCTACTCCTGCACCGGCAGGCCCGACGAGCCAGCCCACTGCCGCGGCAGGACCCCCGGTCCCGTTTCCAGCCTCGGCCGGGCAGCCTCCTCCTGGCTGGCGTCCCAGCCCCAACTACAAAGGCAAGAATCCGATGTACTGGCCGCCGCGATCTGCCCCTCCACCAGCCGCCTCGACGCCCGCGCCAGCACCTGCCGCTCCTCCCGCTTGGCGCCCGCCACCGGCGGTACCGACGCCTGCGTCAGCACTTGCCGCGCCGCCTACCTGGCACCCTCCTCATGATCCCTGGACCGGCATGGTTCAGGCTTGGTCCATGCCCTGGGCGGCCCCCTCTCCGATCGGCGCTCCTCCAGCTTACACGGGTGCCTGGGCGCCGGGTCTTCGCCCCCACACTGGTTTCCCTGGACTCCTCGGCTAGCGCGCCCCGCCGAACGCCTACCACGCCGCCCCGGCCTACTACGACGGGGGGATGCCATACATGCCATATCAACACCCCCAGATGTTTCAGCCTTCGCATGTCCTCATGCCGCCTGCTCCAACTGCCCCGCTGCATCAACCGACCTCCGCTCCTTCACCGAGCTGGGACCAATCTGCGTTCTTGCTGGCCATGAACAACTTCGCTGCCCAGGGAAACTCAGGTATGGACTGGATTTTCGATTCCGGTGCTTCTAGTCACATGTCTGCTTCTAGTAATATGCTGTCAAATTTTTCCACCACCCCACTTTCATCCATAGTCCTAGGAAACGACACTACTATACCTATATATTGCACCGGCCAAACCACCATACCTACACCCACCAAACAACTCCTCCTACGTGATGTCCTTATTGCACCCGCACTAATCAAAAACTTAATTTCTGTTCGTCAGTTTACCCGTGACAATCTTGTTTCTATGGAATTTGATCCGTTTGGTTTATCTGTGAAGGATTACCAGACCAAAGCGGAGATCGCTCGGTTCAATAGCTCCGGCGACCTCTACACTCTCCATGGCACCGCCACCCACGACCCACCCACCTCCATGGCGGCGTCCGTCGACCTCTGGCATCACCGTCTCGGCCACCCCAACAACGCTACCTTGTCTTCTATACTTAGCGAATTTTCAATAACTTGTAATAAGGATAGTCATAATACCTCCATGTGTCCCTCTTGTCAGCAAGGAAAACATGTTCGCTTGCCCTTTAGTTCCTCTACTACTGTTAGTACCTTTCCTTTTGAACTTTTGCACTGCGATTTATGGACATCTCCGCATACTAGTGTCTCTGGATTTAAATATTATCTAGTCGTTCTAGACGATTTCACACACTTTGTCTGGACTTTTCCTTTACGCAACAAATCAGACGTACACACCATTTTCCTAAACTTTCACAAATATGTCGCCACACACTTCTTTCTTCCCATTAAATTTATCCAATGTGACAACGGCAAAGAATTTGATAACTTTCAAAACCGAAACTTCTTTCTTCAACATGGCATTCTTCTCCGATTTTCATGCCCATACACTTCACCTCAAAACGGCAAGGCAGAACGCTCGCTTCGCACAATAAACGACATCATTCGCACCCTTTTAATCCACTCCTCAATGCCACCAAAATTCTGGGCCGAAGCCTTACGCACAGCCACCTACTTACTTAACATCCAGCCTCACAAGTCCAACACAAACTCTACACCATTCTACTCTCTTTACCTTAGTCATCCCAACTACTCTGAACTTCGCGTCTTTGGCTGTCTTTGTTTTCCAAACACTGCCGCCATCTCCACCAACAAACTATCACCTCGCTCCATTTCCTGTGTCTTTCTAGGATACTCTGATGAACACAAGGGTAAATCACTAGATCTAACAGATGCGTTGAAGTGGATGAACTGTTGCAGCGAGGATGCTGATTAAGGATTACAGGGAGAGTCCCTCTTGATTACCAAGAAGTCGGTTATTTGGCACTTAACTATAAGCGTGCTTGACTCAATCTCAGTGAGTTTGACCGCTTCAAATACTACACTGGTGGCAAAATAAGTTGAAAGGTTGGTCAACGCGTTCTTACCCAACTTAAGTCAGTTAGTAAGAAATGAATCAATTAATACCAGTGATTTCATTTTTTCAGGTGTAAGAAAAAATATAGCTAACAAACACTGCTAATTGGCAGAAGATTATAAGTTTGTCCTAGCTAGTTATATGTCTTCTTCTTTCGCATACATACACCGTGTAGAAATCCGCATCAGCAATTTGTTGGTATCATGCCACCAGATTTTTAAACGGAACGCTCGAAATGAGCCCGGCTAAATTAACGAAGCCATCAATCGGCTTGGATTACGCCGAGATTAACAACACACATTTACATTTACATTGCGCACCGAGAAACCAACAACAAGAGACAACACAGAAAACACCAAGAAGCGCTAGGTTGAGAGAGCCTTTTCTGTTGCATCGGAGAGAGCACGTCTTAGTCCACGCCAACAAAACTCCTACGCAGCAGAACAACGGCCCAAGGGGAACTCGACGACGAGCCAACAGCCTAGCAGAGCTTGAGGATCCAAAGGAGGGGGGTCTTGCAACAACGCCCCCAAGAAGGTGCATGGCGCGTGAATGCGTCATCGTCATCGGCAGAGACCAAGGTCTTGCAAAACTTTCACCCAGACCAGAAACACAACATCTTCCACAGTCTCTGGAATAGGCACACCGGCGAAACTACGACCAGACGCCTGCCTAGCAAAGCCACCCAAGGCACTAGGCGGGCTATCAGCTATCGAATCAAGCCATGTAAAAGTAGCCCGGACGACGAGATGAGAGGGTTAAAACACCAGCGAGAGATCAAAGTGTGATCCACAAGACAACACAAGAGAAGCTTGCCCGAAGCGGGGCCACCAAGGGGAGCAGAATGAGGCGGAGGGGCGGAATCCACCAAGGGGCATGCAAGGGGACGACACCCAAAAGGGTGACGCCGACACCGGCAATGGCAAGGCCATGCGCATTGCTTTCGCCTAGATCCCACCGAGTCAGAAATCTGGATGCCGTCGCGAGGACGCAGAGCGGACAGAACAGAACTTGCTACCGCACCCCCAACCAAGCCACACAACATCTAGCCCCAACTAGAATCACCAGTGCAACCAAGATGGTCGGAGGGAAAACCACAACCGCGGGCGCACCCGCAGCATGGAGAGTGTTGCCTACCCCGACGAGCACAAGCCAGCTCACGGACTCATCCAGGAGAGCCAACAGGGACGTCACCCCAACGACGCCCCACCGCCGAAAGCTCAACCGAGCTCCGACAAGCCCGAGCGGGCAGATCGCCAAAACCAGAGCTCCCGGTCCAGTCCGAGCACGACCACCAACCGTGACGTATGGTAGCAGAGGAGGTCCCTGCGTGCAGCGCACCAACAGAAACCAATCCAAATTGGTCGGGGCCTCCAGACCCAGATCTAGGCTCACGGGCCCAGATCGGCACAGCAGCGTCGGCTGACGGAAGCGCTGGGCACCACCGCCGGACCGCTCACCTCGTAGCCATCCAAGGCGGGATCCACGCCGGCCTGGGCCGGAGCCGGCGCCCTCCATCGCCACCTGGTCGAGCCCGCCCCGTCAGGCCTCCCAAGCGCACGGGAGAGAGGGAACCTCCGCCGCCAGCGACAACGGTGGGGAAGGAGGAAGGAGGGGCGAGAGGGACGGGGGCGTCCCGGTCGCCCACGGGGGAGGCGACGGGAGCGGGGAGGCTTTTTCTTCTTCCAACTGGTTAGGTTGTATTTTGCATGCCACCAGATTTTGGAGTAGAAGCAACATAATTAGTGCAGATTTTTTTCATTTCTCGCAGAAGGATTGACCAATGCTACCAATATTATCATGTGATGGCTCAGCAAAGGCTCGGTGACCTACTGACCTTAACAGGCAGATTCGTGCATTTGATTGATGCATGATACCCAAAAGTTTTATACAGAGGATAGAGGAGCGCTGAATTCTTGTAGGAGTCTTTCTGTCTTGAGGCTGCTCGACTAACCAATTAATGATGAAATTGTGATAAAAAATTCTTTAGGATAAAATGTCCTTTTTCAGTGTTATGAGATTAAGCTCTTCTTGGGATATTAGTATATGCTCTTTAGATGAAGGCTTTTTTACGTAGCAAATTGGTGGTTTCTGTGTGAAACCATTGTTATTTGGAGTTGTGATGCATCTAATAAAACCTTGAAGAGCTTATCTAATCTGACAAAGTATTTTTTTTTTGTTCAAAAGAGGTCGTGAAAAGATGAGAGCAACAGCGGTCAATATTCACACAGAGAAATATATTTGCAAACTATTTTCTGTGGACCTCCTTCGTAAAGCTGTAATTTATGATCAAAAATTTGCATCCTCCTAATCTTTCAATCCAAATAAATATTTTTATTTAAGAATTTACCGGCCATGCTCCTCTTTCATGACGGTACTGTGTTTGTTTTTCAATTTTAAGATTTGGTAAACTCGTTTATTTGCTCTTTCATACTTGTCTAATTTGGAATATATGTATCACTTTGTGGGCGCTATTGAAGAATTTGCATCAAGTATTTGACATGCTATGAAGAATTCGGTATCTTCTTTTATGAGCTGATTTAGATGCCTCATCAGATATCTTATCTCATCTGCTTTGATGCCTTCATGGTGATATTGAATAAAGTGAATACAAGGTCTAATTTGGAATATATGTATCACTTTGTGGGCGCTATTGAAGAATTTGCATCAAGTTTTTGACATGCTATGAAGAATTCGGTATCTTCTTTTATGAGCTGATTTAGATGCCTCATCGGATATCTTATCTCATCTGCTTTGATGCCTTGATGGTGATATTGAATAAAGTGAATACAAGGAAATGGTTTGTGTGGTAACATCCGGATGCTCATGGGTAGATAAATACCAGATCTGTGAGAATATCCACAACTTCTTTTGTAGAGGTAAAATACTACAAATATTTCTAGTAGGTCACTGGTTTCCTTTTCACTAGCATAGGTTCACTCTGAAGGATATCCGTTACATAAGTTGTTTATCAATTCATTGATGTAATATATTCACTCTAAAGGATCCAAGTTCAGTCAATTGCTTATATGTTGATGTAATTTGTGAATTAGTGACCATTTGAAATTTTCCTTCAGCTATTGGATATCTAGCCTACCCAACTTACTTAGGACAAAAGGCTTTGATATTGATAATTTTAACTACTTGGCAAGGTTGCTCTCCATGTAGCTCAAAACATCAGGGTATTATGCACATGCAATGCTTTTCGAAGTTATTTTCGGTAAATAAATATGTGCAACTGCCATATGTTTGCCTATGAGCCGGCAACAAACACTGCACCGAGAGCACCTCCACCTCCATGGCCCTGCCGGCTGGAACCCTACCTAGCCCTACACTATGTAAAAGCCGGGATCCGCGGTTTCCCCAACCTTCCGCTGCCAGATCGGCCACCAGAGGCGAAGGAAACCATGAATCACTGGCGAGTGAGGTGGGAAGACGGGGTGGTTTTGGAAATCGCATATCTCACTACAACGGGGAGATGAGCATCCAAAGTCGCTCTATGCCATGACACAATGCCTAGATCTGGATGCCTCGGTGACATGTCAGCTCTTGAACTATTTCGCGAAACAAAAATGAGGCACCTGCAAAATCACCTAATAAAATGACAGACCTAAAGCACGTCACACGGGGAAATGAAAACGGATAGACAAAAGGTCGGTGCAGCAAAGCTGCAAGGTCTTTGTATAATATAAATACTACCTCTGTTCATAAAAGGATGTCGAAAGTTTATCTAAATTTAAATATATGTAGACACTTTTTAGTACAAGATACATCCAAATTTAGATGAATCTTCCGACAGCCTTTTATAGACGGAGGTAGTATTATATTATATGTCACAGATTTCACCACAAGGTGAAATTCTCTGTTTTTTTTTGTGAATTGAGATTCACTGTTTTTAGTTGGGTTAAGCGGATATGTATGGTGACCCACACGCTATTTGTTTTTGGTCTACTGCACAGGCTGGGAACTCGCGGCCAGCAGCAAGCGGCATATACGAAGCTACAGAAGAGAAAAGGATCCACCATCTTCTGTTTCTCCCCTGTCCCGTCCGGAACAACACGCCAAAGCAAGCGCACACACCACAAGAGCTCAAAGTATACCAGCCCGATCGATGGCGTTTCCGGCGGCGAGCGGAGCAGCCCCACCGGCGCCGCTTCCGGTCGTGGGGCATCAGTTTTGCGCGCCGTACGTGGTGCCGCTGACCGTGACCAAGAAGGCCCTCAGCATCTCTGACGGGGACTTCGCCATCACTGACGCCAACGGCGCTCTTGTGCTCAAGGTCAAGGGATCCATCTTCAGCATGCGCCACCGCCGCGTCCTCCTCGACGCCGCCGGCCAGCCCATCCTGTCCATGCAAGAGAAGGTACCAGTTTGTGTTATCTTCTTCCCCGCCCCGCGATGCTCTAATTTCCGTAGAGTTACTGGAAGACCCAGATCAAACTCAGATGCTTTTCTGTTACCAAATCGCCTGTTTATTTGTTTGTGTGTATGCTGCTAACATGTGAATGCGTTCAAAAGACTGAGCACTGATTCTCAGATTTGTTCCTTCTTTCGGAGAAGAGGAAATTTCTTCGCACAATCATATTCAGTTTCAGTCTAACCCCCAATCTCTATACCGAGTCGTCAGCAAATTATGTAGTGTTGAAGTGGACCAGATTGGGACACAATAGGAGAGTAATTTTCTTTCTCTGCATCGTCTATGTCGCCACTTCAAATCAAATTAATGTAGTTTTGATAAGGACGACTAAATTAGGAGCCGTGGAGTCCAGGCAATGAAAGCGCGTTGCCTGCTTTTTTTTAGAGCAAGCGTGGTCTGTTTGATTTGCCTGCTTTTATTTAGGGCAAGCGTGGTCTGCCTGCTTTTCTGCTTGGATACGGAAAAATTGAGCGCGGGGAGTATATATTTCTTCAGAAAGTCTGAATTTAATTTTGTGGCACTCTCAGTCCGTTGTAGCGTACTCCAGTTTTTAACAGTTCAACTCTATAAACAAAATATCCAATCTCAGTCAAGTACCACTGCCGCTACAATGAATGGCAATACGTCGTTAACTGGAGTGCTATTTCAATCACATGATCAGGTATTCAGTATGCACAACAGATGGGAAGTGTTCAGAGGGGACAGCTCAAGCACAAGCGATCTGCTCTTCAGCGTGAAGAAATCTTCGTTGATCCAATTCAAGACAGAGATGGATGTCTTCCTGGCTGGGAACACCGCACAGCAGGTGTGCGACTTCAAGATCAAGGGCAACTACTTCGACAGGTCCTGCGCCTTTTATCTTGGCGACTCCACCACAATGGTAGCCCAAGTAAGTGCCAGAATTGGTTCAGATTTCTTAATTACCATCATGTTTTGAAGCTTCATGAAACATTTGGCTGATAAATTTAACCATCATGTGCTGCTGCAGATGAACCGTAAATTCACTATTTCGAATGTGCTGCTCGACAGGGACACATTTGTGGTTACTGTGTTTCCGCATGTCGACTACGTGTTCATCGCGACTCTTGTTGTGATCCTGGATGAGGTTCACAGGGAGAAATACGATGGATGAGCGAGATTGTACACTAAGCTTCCTTTGAGCTCTGGCAGTGTCGTGTCATCTAAAGTTGCTGTTGTATGTACCTGACCTGATCGAGGGTTGCATGTATTGCATTAGCCAGCTGGCTATCTGAACCATGCTGAATTGTGATGGTCTGCAATAATGGGAGATTTGATAATAACATCTCCAGAACGCATGACTTTGATCATATATACTTTTCTTGGCCTGCCTTGCTTTTAACCCCCCAATTCAGGGAATGTTTATCAGAATTGTCAATGTGTAACTAAGAAATGGGCACATAAATCGGAAGAATTGCCTTTCATCTTAAAAGGAACACATACGCTGATCTAGCCACACAACTATGATGTCCAAACTGACATCAAGTATCTGTACACATATGCTGTCCAAACTGACAGCAAATATGTGTTCATTTCAAATATGAAAAATTCTATAATTATGCTGCAATGTGAACATCCATCTATCTATCTATCTATTATATACTAAAAGCAAAATACAGATATATAACAGAAGCACCATGTTAATCCACATCATCTATATTATTATGATAGTTAGATGTAAAATTTACGGCTAGGATTCAACAAAAAGAATATTAGTTATGTAACCTGCCACGTACCAGTTTGACAATAACATGTCAACTATTGGAACCTCCACGTTCTTATCTGCGTACATAGTTTGACCTTTTTTTTTACTTGGACGGACGCATCAATGGTATCTTCAGGAGATATGTTGTTTGGATTTCCTTTCTTTTAAACGGACGCATGCATGCCTAATTTAGAGTTTTATATTTACACGGTACCACCAGATTCTTTTTGAGGAAAGCTAGCTTAAAGAACCATCCTTCAACACGTATTTACCTACGGTAGTACACGCATGGATGCATCAACGACTTTTGCTAAAACGCGAAAATTATCAAAGATAATAGAAAAAAATTGAATCATGGTAGATACTTAAATCTTTTATCTATTATTATTATTATTATCTACTAACTAAAAGCAATATACACAAGAAAAGTAGAGACACCAAGTTTGTCCATATCAATTAAATTATTTTAATAGTTGGATCAAAAACTTATGAATAGAATTTAACAAGTCTGATTTAACACACTAGCAGTCCGATTTAATATTAATTATGGTACGAAACTGAAAAAAACTTCAAATTAAGTTCATCAGTACAGGCACGGTCAAAATACATTCATGCTAGACCGGCTACGCGTACATGAGCGTGTATATATAAATGCTCAGAATACATCAATATTGCTAAATAAAATTTAATCTCTAAAAAATGATACCCAAAATTTTAAAACAATGCAAAATATGTAGAAATAGTCTAAATAGATTTACACAAGGCTTCTACTGCTGGCTACACATATATGAGCGCGCATACACAAATACTCAAAGTACATCTATATTGCTAATTAAAATTTAAAATATAAATGCTGATACTCAAATTTTGAAAACATTACAAAATAATAGGACACTGTCCAAATATATTCACGCCAAGCTATACTGCTGGCTACACGTACATGACCGTGTATACAAAAATACTTGAAGCACATCTATATTGCTAATTAAAATTTAAAATCTAAAAATTGATGCCCAAATTTGAAAAACGGTACAAAATACTAAGGCATGGTCTGAATATATTCGCACCAGGCTATACTGCCATCTACGTATATACGAGTGGTATATATAAATACTCAAAATACTTCTATATTTCTAATTAAAATACATAGTCTGAATATATTTATGCCAGGCTACACTAATGGCTACATGTACATGAGCGTGTATATACATATACTTGGAATAGATCAATATTGCTAATTAAAATTTAAAACCTAAATATTGATACCCAAAATTTAGAAACTATAAGATACTATGCCACGGTCAGAATATATTTATGCAAGGCTATGCCGCCGGCTTCGCGTACATGAGAATGTAGATACAAAGACTCGAAGTACATCAATATTGCTAACTGAACCAGGCTATACGGTGGGTTATGCGTACATGGCGGTGCATCTTCACTGAAGTTGTAAAAAAATTATTTGCAAGATATCTTTGGTGGTTACAAAACCATATCTTGTCTTATCAACATAATATGGATATACATGATTACGAATAATGAAAAAAAATTAACAGAATAACTAACGAGTGAAGACGTTGCCCTCACATTTGCGAGGGCCACCTTGCTAGTTCCCTAAGAACACAAAGTGACAAGAAATAATACTCAACAAGGGTTTCATCATAGCATAGAGAACCAGTTCAACAAGGTTCTGAAGAAGGCCGGCCGGCGTCTTTGGCTCACCGTCGGCAAGAAGAGAAAAACGAGCATCCCTCTCTTTAACCTCAGCGTGGCTCCTGCCCGGAGGTTGTCGACGAGCAGCAGAGAAGAAACCCAGGTACCGGATTGCTTAGATTTGTTAGTGTCGGGGTACTTTTTTTAAAGTGGAAGGCCTTATCTGTCATTTCTAGATCTTTAGGGCAGTAGAAGTTAAGGGGTCTTCCTGTAATTATGTACATGCCGGTTTTTTAATGCAGCTTCTAGGCCTCTCGAGGCCGATCTTTGTTATAAAAAAAAGGTTGTGAAGTGGTTCTTGACAACAAAATAGTGAGTTTGAACCTCACATACACATGAAATGAAAGTGAGTTTCCATCTCACATACACACAAATATAGGAGTGCATGACCGTGCATGACAACCACAAACAAGTAGGAGACAAGTGAAAGTGAGTTGAACGCAGCGATTTTACCGGCTTCGTAGGTACAGGAGTGATGACGTCACGCAGACGTCACCCATGTGTTGATCCAGTTTCTAAAAGTTTGTGAAATATGTGTGAAAATTGTGAAACATGTCTGAAACTTGTGAAAAATTATTTACTGTTCAAAGTATGTTTCACAAGTTTCACATATATTGCTCACGTGTTTATGAAACTTGTGAAACATTTTCTACCGTTCAAATTTGTTTCAATTATGTTTTAATTTTGTTAAAAAGGGGACAGGTAGTCTCCTCAATCTCAAAGCATAATCTATGGTGGATGCCACTCCTACACATATAGTTGCATGTAAAAATGAGTTTTCAAAAGTGAGTTTGAACCTCACAGTTCACTTAATTTCTTCTTCTTTGGACTTTGGAGTCATCGTCTTCTTTCACTTAAGCTGGAGACATTGATGGTGTAGCAACAGCTCGGATCCTTGTGGCAGGTCCTCGACTACTTGTGGTGGTTGCATTCTTGCTCTTAGTTGGTGTACATGGGACTGCGTTTCTAATCAAACATCAAACCATGGCGATGCAAGCATTCCTTTTTCCTTGACATTCCCTAGAAGAAAAAGCAATTAGAAAATGTTTGATGTAAAATAACCATGTTATTAAAACTAGGAACAACAACAAGGATATTAGAACTACAAAAATAATTAGAACAAGTTTCTACATTTTCTATGTTCCATTTGTAGGACATTCGGCTTCTCTATGTCCTATCTCTTCACATTTTCTGCACTTGTTCAGGGAACCTTTCCTTGATCCAACTTCCCACCAACTCGTCATCCTCTAGTTCTTCCAGCACCTTTTTCTTGCATGTTGGAAGTGGTCCACACAACACAAAGCTGGTATCCACATGTGGCGATTGATTCTTGTCCCTAAGGGGCTCAATTACACCTTCATATGCTGACATGAATCTGCTAACCGAGTAGTACTCATGTACAAAATTATGCATGTTTACAAAGTTATGAGCTTGCAAAACATTTATGAAGGCTAGTGCATGGTCACAAAGCTTCCCCGTATGCTACCATTGTAAACATGTACGCTGATGTGTGAGTGTTTTGACCACATGCCTTTCATCATCTTTGTTAACATTTCTCCCTTCCCCACTTGAATCAGCGGATGCTTTGGCCTTGAGATATCCTAGTCCTCTAGTCTTTGCATTTAGTTGATGTACGCCAAATGGCAGTATTATCCCTAGATATGTTTCTCCAATAATTCTCCTCTTTCTAAATAGTTCCATAATCATCTCTCTAATCTTATCGCTTAGCTGAGCAATCGGCAAGTGTCCTTGATATCTCGCACCCAAGAATCGAAGCACTCAACAAGGTTGTTATTGATGTATTCACACTTGATGTCATGGTTAAACATGCACCTCATCCATAGTAGACTATGGTATTCCCTAAGGTAGCGATATATTTTCTCAGATATCGCAAACACCTTTTCTATGTGATGTCGATATTCATCATGCCTATATGTCCTAGCATGAGGCCACAATCTTACAAATACATCACCATGAAAATATTTCCGGAAATTATGCCACATGTGCGTAAAGCACTCATGCTGCCCAGTTTGAGGAAAAACCTTCTTGACGGCATTTTCAAGAGCCTTGCAAGCATCAGTACAAACAACTAGTACCGGGGGTCCCCTATTGCCTTCTTGAATTGATTCGTGAACCAAGCTTAGTTGTCTCCATTTTCAGACTAAATAAAAGCCATACACCACCGGTGACAACTGACCATTCCACTTGCCATTTAAGTGAGTTGAATCTATGCCAATATATGGCCTGCATCCATTCAAAAACCCATCCATGCCTGAAACCTCTTTGGCTCATTTTTTAGTGCCATATTCAAACTCTCCATTGATAGAAAATTGTTTTATAGTCTTTTTAAACCCAACCATATCAGGATAAGGGGTCCATATATCCATATTTGGCTTTCTTTCATCCCATGCAATATGTGGCTCCTCTGGAGCCTTATCATCACAACAATATGTGCCCCTTTTATATCATGCAAAGCATAATCAGTAGGAGCTACAATAGGACCAAGTTTGATTTCCCTCACATTCACCTTTGTTTTTAAACCCAACAAATCAAACATGGCATTTTCGTCCACCAGGTTATCATCCAGTATCCCCTTTCCTCACCTTCATTTTCTGATTCAATCACGGGACTTGCCCAATCGACAATGACAATATCATTTTCTACTTTAGTGCATGAGATTGCCCCCATATGGTTAGGTTTGTAACCTTCGAATGATTAGAATCATGCACAGACATTACATCAACCCTTATAGACAGAAAATTTCATACATTTCACACATCAAAGTCACGCATGCATCAGACTAAAACAAAGGAATATGATGCATACATCATACTAAGCTTCCTCGAGCTGGCGTCATCTTTGTTGATTCTTGGCTTCTTGACATAGACTCCACCGGTTTCTCCACTTGATTGGTTATGCGCTTGAGACTGGGATGTTGTGCTTCATTCTTCGATATACAATGATTCACGATACCGTACATTAAGTTTCCTAGTATCTATGTATGCGCTTATGTGTAGTATCGTATATATTCTTCCTTTTGTTTAGTATCGTATACATGCTTCCATATAAAATGTTACATGCTTCGAATCTATGAATAGTATGTTTCCATGTATGATGTATCTACACATCTGCTTAGTATGTTGCACAACTAAAGTGTTGCTTTGGGATTACTCTGTTCCCGCTTCAACAATTATCAAGTCGTGTTTCCAATTGCTTACTACCTCATGAAAGCATCGGTATTACATGTAATGTGACATGTTTCAAACATAAATACAATATATGTTTCCAAGAACCCACTTATGTGCTTCTTAGAGGTAACAAATTCGCGTCGCCGCATAAGCAAATAGTTGTTACCTTAGTTTCTTGTGAATCGAAGCAAAATTTAACTAGATTAGAAAAACTTTCATCAACGTTGGACATAAAAGAATTATCATTTGGAAACATGGCGTAAAAACATGTGTGTAAATTGCAAGATTAGTTAGTTGAGACTGATTAGTGATTTACATGATTCTTTCATAAAAATGTGCATGCAAGCCATAATACCTTGAGATGCGTTGTTCTAGGAAGCATTTTTTAGCAACCAGTTAATGGGAAAGTTTTAATTGACGAAAATCATGGATGATTTTTTTGCTAAGGGAATGTACAATGGAGTGATGTCATCCTCCCCTTAGCCTTGCCACATAATATTTTTGCTTAATTGGAAGCAAGAGAATGAAGAGAGAAGGCTGTCTTATCTTAGCTAAGGGACTATCTCTTAGAAAATAAGAGAAGGCTATTTTCTCCATTGTATCACATGTCTTTTCTTAGTAACATGATTTTTTACCAAAAAATAATTAATTCTCATTAATTACTAAGGATGGTTACAAAAGATAATATATTTGTATGACTTATATCCATTGTCTTCTCTAGATGATGTGACAGGTTAAGAGAAAGCATGCCTTCTCTATTATTGTGCATGCCCTATAATCCCACACTCGGGGATGGTAGAATATCTGACGTCTAGGATGCTTCCAATCGTATGGAACAAAGGTCCGATTGGAAGCCAATTATCGGACGCCGATTCTATATTTTCCAATTCAACCTCTTGAATTGAAGAGTTAGGTGCAATCTACATTCAGTTCAAACGAGCAGTGGCATCATGTTAATTTTCATCACCGGCAGCATCGTCGTCAGTAGGCTCCGGCGTGCCGGGAGTCATTACGCACCTGAAGCACCGATATGCTGTTGGGAGCTCCGTACACGGACTGGACGAAGAAGGCAGGCTTTCCGAGATGGCCGACGGCGCCGCCCATAGGGAGGAAGCCCACGCCCCTTGCGTCGGAGAACTTGACGATCCTGACCATGCCGAACACCCCGGGCGTGCCACCGCCGGCGGCGTGGAACAGGGTGGACACCAACGTGTTGCCGCCGAGTGGGAGGCGCCACAGCTTGGTGTCGTCGTAGTAGCAGTCGAGGAGGATGTGGAGTGAGAGGTTGCCCCAGATGGCCTCGCGTGGCAGGTTCTTGAGCGACGCCATGCCGGCGTTGTTGACGGCGAGAACCGTGACAGGGCCGTCGTTGCGCTTGTAGATGTCGTCCGCGAGGCGCTCGGACGTGAGCAGGCTGCTGAAGTCGCTGAGATCTGGGTGCGCCGCGAGGATGGCGGTGTATATGAATTTGGATCACAATACAGCAAGAGATAGTTTCTCCCGAGAGGATGACATCTCTATATCTTTGTTGGAAAACCCTTTTTGAAAACAAGTTTAATTTGAAGACTAATAGGTAAGGGTGACCAATTTTCATTCACGGTCAACTCTGTATGACCAAAACACATTTCCAACTTTACACCGTACCTCCCAGGTACATTTCCACCAGTTCCAATGGTATTCTTCCATACCTCCCAGGTACACTTCCACCAGTCCCACTGGTATTCTTTTCCAAACCCTTTGGAAAACACTTTCATAAACCAAAAATTTCTTTAATGCCATGCAGCTTCCATTCCAACATCCATAACCGCAGACATGGCTATTCGAATAGTTTTACACTCTACAGAGGTTGTACACTTTCCCCACAACTTTCCGGGAATCTATCGTGTGGGTATCCTTCCTGCATATCACCTATGACATGACAAACTCCTGAACATAACCTTTCACCTACATCCCCTGGTTTGGGTCCTTCCCTGTGGGCTTACCCCTTCCCGACACTCTGGCAGCACACCTTCACCTTGAGTGTGTTCCCAGAACCACGTCGGAAGACCCACAATATCGTCCGGACGTAGGAAACTACGGTGTATTGCCTCCTCCCGCGAGAACAACCCGGCTTCAATGGCCATACTAGATGCACCCTCATAGCGGTTATGAAGTGTCCCGCACTAGGTTAAATAAACTACGGGTTAAGCCCCGTGCCCACGTTGGGGTAGTGTGGTTGCACTGGCTAGGTCCGGTTAGGTACTCAGTCACCAAAGCTTTTTGAAAACCATTTTTATTTCCACTTGCCTCCAGCAAAACTTCCATTGCAAACACTTCTTCTGTTCAAAAACTCACACTTGGGCGGGGTAGCCCCGTCCCAAGGTTTTCAAAGAACTTCCTTTCTTGAAACCACTTTCATAAAACATCTTTTTCAAAGGGCTCCCAACCTATAGTCCAGCTTTATTTGAAAAACATCGACAAAGATAGGATAAGGTATTAACCACCATATCGCTACCAGGATTGTCCAGTAGGTATCAACGAGGGGCAGCATCCGCAAGGGTGGAATATCAAACTCCGAGTGGCATAACCACTCTCACAAATAAAGAAATACATGCAATTTATAGAACTTCTAGTAATGCAAGAGTAATACAAATAGGAGTAGGGATGCATCAAGAGGTGGCTTTCCTTGGTTGGATATTTTCCCTGGACTTCATCTTCACGAACCACCTGCCTCTTCCTTCCTCTTCGAAGTCCTCACCAAGATCCCCTCCTTGTTCTCCGCTAGTATTCGCATTCTAACGTCACAAAATAAAAGGCGAAAAATCAACACATATCCATAGCACCAAACACACACGCGTGACTAGTAGCAAACCACTCAATCAAAGGCACTAAACACATCAAATAAATAGCCTTTGGGCAAGATGGTTAACTTATTTATATAAAAAAAAACTAGTTTTATCGTTACTAGAAAAGGTCTTAGCATAGCATCTATTAACTAAAAAGGCTCTACCTCACACCAAGATATAATCCACAAGGGTAATGGTAGATAATGAATTTTGGAAACCATCAGAAGGGGTCTGGTGCCAAAGTTCATTAAAAAACATTTTAAACAAAAATAACCCAAATTTCCTAGGGGTAAAATAAGCTTATAACCCCAATTACTTAGTCAAAAAGTCTCAGTACCAAACCAGTGGGAAACTTTTATACCTAGTGGTAGGTATGTTTTGTGAGAGTTCAACCAAGTTGGTCTCATGGCAAAAAGATTTATAAAATAATTTTAAATTTTATAAGGGCATAAAACCTAGGAATAGCTTATTTAGCTCACAAAACACTATCCAACTTCAGCAAGAAAAACTTATACCTATGTATAGCTATTCAAATAAGGATCCTCACAAAATTAGATTCACTAATTTGGAAGCCATAAAATAATTTCTAGACTTGTTATACTAAAAAAGGGCTCTGTTTTGTTTCACAAATTCCTATAAATAAACTATATCTCAAAAAACTATGCCCTCTGGCACACTGAAAGCCTGAGGAGATACTAATCAAAGGGAGTTGGTTTTGATTTAAAACAATTTTATTTTTCAGAATAGAAATCACACAAAACCCTACTGGTTAGACCTATTTTTATAGACTACTCAAAAACCAGGAAACTCCATCACCCCATCTAGGGGATTACGACAAGGTGACCCATTATCACCTTATTTATTTCTCTTTATTGTTGATGGTCTCTCGAATATTCTCCAGAAATTTTCAATGGAAGGGAGAATTCAACCGATCAAAGTGTGTAGACGGGCACTGATACGTCTCCAACGTATCGATAATTTCTTATGTTCCATGCTTGTTTTATGACAATACCTACATGTTTTTTTCACACTTTATAACGTTTTGATGCATTTTCGGGAACTAACCTATTAACGAGATGCCGAAGTGCCAGTTCGTGTTTTCTGCTGTTTTTGGTTTCAGAAATCCTAGTAAGGAAATATTCTCGGAATTGGACGAAATCAACGCCCAGCATCTTATAATTCCACGAAGCTTCCAGAACACCGGAGAGGCACCAGAGGGGAGCCCTGGGGGCCCCACACGTGTGGGCGGCGCGGCCCAGGGGGGGCGCGCCCCCCTGTTGTCTGGCCGCCTCGTCAGCCTCCGACTCCGACTCTTCGCCTATAAAAGCCTTCCTGACCTAAAAACTTCGGACGAAAAAGCCACGGTACGAGAAACCTTCCAGAGCCGCCGCCATCGCAAAGCCAAGATCTGGGGGACATAAGTCTCTGTTCCAGCACGCCGCCGGGACGGGGAAGTGCCCCCGGAAGGCATCTCCATCGACACCACCGCCATCTTCATCACCGCTGCTATCTCCCATGAGGAGGGAGTAGTTCTCCCCCGAGGCTAAGGGCTGTACCGGTAGCTATGTGGTTAATCTCTCTCCCATGTACTTCAATACAATGATCTCATGAGCTGCCTTACATGATTGAGATTCATATGAGCTTTGTATCACTATTAATCTATGTGCTACTCTAGTGATGTTATTAAAGTACTCTATTCCTCCTCCATGATGTAATGGTGACAGTGTGTGCATCATGTAGTACTTGGCGTAGTTTATGATTGTGATCTCTTGTAGATTATGGAGTTAACTATTACTATGATGGTACTGATGTGATCTATTCCTCCTTTCATAGTTTGTCGGTGACAGTGTGCATGCTATGTTAGTACTTGGTATAATTGCGTTGGTCTATCATGCACTCTAAGGTTATTTAAATATGAACATTGACTGTTGTGGAGCTTGTTAACTCCGGCATTGAGGTGCTCTTGTAGCCCTACACAATGAATGGAGTTTGTCATCCAACAAGAGAGTGTAGAGAAAGTAGCATTTATTTATTCAGTTATGTGATCAATGTTGAGAGTGTCCACTAGTGAAAGTATGATCCCTAGGCCTTGTTTCCAAATACTGCAATCATCGCTTATTTACTGTTCTACTGCATCTTTACTTCCTGCAATATTACCACCATCAACTGCACGCCAGCAAGCTATTTTCTGGCGCCGTTACTACTGCTCATATTCATTCATATCACTTGCATTTCACTATCTCTTCGCCAAACTAGTGCACCTATACATCTGACAAGTGTATTAGGTGTGTTGGGGACACAAGAGACTTCTTGTATCGTGATTGCAGGGTTGCTTGAGAGGGATATCTTTGACCTCTTCCTCCCTGAGTTCGATAAACCTTGGGTGATCCACTTAAGGGAAAACTTGCTGCTGTTCTACAAACCTTTGCTCTTGGAGGCCCAACACTGTCTACGGGAAAAGAAGCCAACAGTAGACAGCAAGCTATTTTCTGGCGCCGTTGCCGGGGAACGAAAAGCTACACCACAGAGATTTCCTCCCACATCAACCACGCGCCAGTTGTAGACAGTCAGGCACCTGGTGTTTCACACCTTTTATTTGCTGATGATAGCTTGCTATTCTTCAAAGCCACTCTTGATCAACCAAGGGCCGTTAAGGAGGTTCTGCATATATATGCAAAGTGTACGGGGCAATTAATTAATGCTTCAAAATGCTCCATGTTGTTTAGTGAGTTTTGTCCAGAAGATACACGGAAGAGTATTAAGGAGGAATTGAAAGTGGATCAAAGCCACTTTGAGGAGAAGTATCTAGGACTGCCGACCCCAGAAGGGCGTATGAAAGCTGAAAAGTTTCAGCCAATTAAGGAGAGGTTTTCTAAGAGACTCACGGATTGGTTAGAGAAATATATGTCAACAGGAGCTAAGGATGTTCTGATTAAAAGTGTCGCACAAGCAATACCCACTTACGTGATGGGGGTGTTTAAGATGTCGGCACAATTTTGTGAGGACTATATGAAGATGGTTCGTGATTTTTGGTGGGGAGATGAAAGAAACAGAAGGAAAACCCACTGGTTAGCTTGGGAGAAACTCACATGTCCCAAGACATATGGTGGTTTAGGATTCAGGGATATGAAATGCTTTAATTAAGCTCTGCTAGCGCAACAAGCATGGAGATTAATCATGTTCCCAGAGAGCTTGTGTGCACGGGTTTTGAAAGCGAAATACTATCCTAATGGGGATCTACTAGACACAGCCTTTCCTAAGGATTCATCAACACCATGGAAAGGAATTGTGTATGGCCTAGAACTCCTGAAGAAGGGTATGATTTGGCGAATAGGAAATGGAGAGGCAGTAAAGATCTGGAGACACCAATGGCTTCCACGTGATTCAAAAGTTAGGACCATTAGCAAAAGGAAATGGAATAGATTGACATATGTGAAGGAATTGATGATAGAGGGGGAGAAACAGTGGGATGAACCACGTGTTCGGCATTTGCTGCACCCTGAAGATGCTGAAGCGGTACTGAAAATTCGAATCCCCCAGAGAGAGATGGACGACTTCCCTGCATGGTATCTAGAGAACAACGGCTTACTCTCAGTGAGAAGTGCGTACAAGTTTGCATGGTCTCTCTCAGATGTGGACGTGCGAGCTGTGTCATCGAGTCACGCACCTGATGGAGAGAGGAAAATCTGGAAAGCTCTATGGAAAACAGAAGTTCAGCCGAAGATCAAGATATTTGGGGTTTGTCCCGTGTGCGGACATGAAATTGAGGACAGTCACCATGCTGTTATCCGATGCACTAAAGCAAGGGCACTTAGATATGCAATGAGGAAGGTATGATCATTACCAGATGAAAGTATGTTCGAGTATACAGGACAGAACTGGTTGTTAGTGCTGATGAATACGATTCCAAGCGGCATACGCGCAAACGTCCTGATGCTTTTATGGAGATGCTGGCACCTCCGTAACAATGCAGTTCATGAAAATGGCAATGCGACAATCGCAGACTCAGTCTCCTACCTGTCCAATTATGGTGCATCTTTGGCAGCACCTAGTTTAAGCCATAAAGATAAAGGGAAGGGACTATTGTATGCGTGCCCGGCACCCCCTAGCGTTGAGGCATGGGTGATGACAGTAGCGAAGCAATGGATTCCGCCTCCTGAGTATTGGGCAAAGGTTAACGTCGATGCGGCTTTTAATCAGGAAACGGGTGACTCGAGTGTTGGAGTAATTGTAAGAGACTGCAGGGGCCTGGTTCTCTACGCGGCTGCACGACCTATTCCAAGATGTGTGTCAGCGGTAGAAGCTGAGGCCCTGGCGTGCCTACACGGTGCAAAGGCGGCTCTAGAGAAAGTACACATGCCAATAATCTTAGAGGCTGACAATGCGGAAGTTGTCACGGCTCTTCAGCGACAAGTATCGAACCGTGCGAGTTGGTCTCCGGTGATGGCGGAGATAAGGGGTACGTTTGAATGTATCCAGCAGGTGCAAGTGTACAAAGTAGAGAGTGTTTGTAATAGGGCGGCTCATGATTTAGCTAAACTGGCAATGAGTTCGAGAGTTGATTCGGAGTGGATCCTCCATACTCCTCCGATGATTTCTGAACCGTTACGTCAAGAATGTAATTCCCTGTTTCGATAATTAATAAAACTCTCTTTCCCCTAAAAAAAACCAGGAAACTCCTGCAAGTGAGGCTTATACCAAAATAAATCCACTTGGATCTACTTTACAAAAAAATTGTGTTGGCTCCCAAAAAGCTTCTAAAACTTTAAATATTGAATTTATAATGCTACTGCATATTTTCGAAACATTGATTACAGTGAGATACATGAGACAGATATGTGGTGGTTCTTGGTCTGAGGTGTTTGAAAATTATCGGGGGGACATTACAAAATTGAAATCACTTGATTTGGAGCAATACGCGATTTTTGGTGAATTAAAAGCTACCGGATTCAATCAGACAGGAATTATACAGAGAATGACAGAAACATGAAAAAGGGGGAAAAGGGCCGGGCGGCACCGTGCAGCGCTGGACCCAGCTGGGCTGCCAGTGGCCATGCACACAAACAAGCTGGATGGAAGAAGTCAAACAGTAGTTCACGTTGCATCTTTACTATTATATTAGAGTTGGTCGTAGGTCATACAACACGTTTGGTGAAGGAGATTGAGATCATCCGGACCGTTTAATCTACATCCAACAGCACCGTTAGTCGATCTAATGTTTGGCTTAATAATTACGTACATGTGCCACCGATAAGTGAAAATACCGCTTCGGCAAACCCAAAAAAAGGAAGCAACGACCCGACCTCCCCCCATCGAACCCTAGCATAGGGATAGGGTCCCGCCGCCGCCGTCACATTTCTCCCCCGCCCAGCCGCTCGAGTGTTGTCCGCGCCGCAGGAGGAGTGGACTGCGAGCGCGCTTGTCATGTCATCCCCACGCGCCCCACGCAGCTGACCCCCGCCGCCGCCTCCCACGCAGAACGCCGCCGCCGAGCTCCCACGTACACCGTCGCCGCCGGCCAGCGCTCTGCCCCGCCCTCTGTCGAGCTCGCTCGGCCCTCTGCCACCTCACCCCTCCCCCCGCCTGCTCCGGCCCGGCCCTCCTCGCGCGCCCGCACGCTCGCGGCCGGCCCGCCATTGCCTCCCCTGCCCTCCACCGCCGCCCCCAGGCCTCGAGCCGCCGCGTTGTTTGCTCCCTCCCGCTTGCCCCCCCCTCCCCACGACCAGCTCGACGGCATGGCTGAGCACCACCGCCGGGTCGTCCCACGGTAGGCGCGGGCGGCCCGCTGCCTGGCCGACCACCTCCAGCCCGATCCCATCCTACAGCCCGAGCGGATGAGGTGAGATATTGTCTTCCCTTCGTTCTCCTTTTCCTATTTTTTTTTAATAATCATCATGAACCCCTGGAAACACATATGTTGGGTGGTGCTTTAGTGTGGTGGACTGCATCTCATGAACATTTATTCTTTTTTTCTTCTACTCTTATAGCACAGTTTGTATTCTCAGATTATTGCTTTCTGCTAATATATGCCATCATATTTGATATTGGACAGGAGATAGGTTTTCTCTTCTAAATTGTGATGAATGACTACCAAATTTCCTGCTGTTTCCGATATGGTGATTTAATTGATGAATCCGTAGCTTCAGCAGAATGCAACAGAGCAACCATGGGTGGTGTAGGCGCGCACTGTTTCTTGATGCCATTGATTGGCCAAGGTGCTAAACAACCTTCCTTTCCGTTTTCTGTGCATCAGGTTTGGTGCTTCCGACTGGTCAAGTGCATTGATTTTCCTTTCTAATACCCCTTAAGTTGGCTTACACATATGCATGTGCTAGCGATGTTATGCATAAATGGTCAGCTGCTTGTGTTCATAGTATAAACATTGTACATAGTATTGTGTTCAAATGACCATATATGGTACCAAGTAAAGCATTTCTACTTTTTAATTACCTTATCTTTCTTCTCCATGAAGCTCAAATAAATCGTTCCATCGATCAAGTCCAATTGGATATCGCCATCCACCATAACCATCATACACGCAACCCAAACCTGACTTGACACTCTATCGATCAAGTCCAATTAGATATCGCATATAAAACATGTCACATGTGTCGCAAGAGAACAACATTGTCACTGCATCCATGTTTTAGCATAGTTCTTATGTTCTCTTCAGATCGCTTGTTTTGATATACACGAAGCGTGGGGGGCTCCCTTTGACTCTTAATTATTGGAAGTAAACTTGACTGGTTGGGACGCACAATCCTGTCCAAGAATAACTTAGTTATCTTGAAGAACCCACTCTAAACTTTATGTGTTTCTGTAGGTGAATCTATCTTCCCCATCTGAAGAGGGCTGCATATGTAAATGGTGTGTGTTAAAAAAAGATTAAATTTTCAGTAGTGAGTATATTAATCAACTTTTGTGTTATGTTACATGGTTGCATACTTTTGTGTACTTTTTGGTTGGGGAATCATGTACGTTATTTTATGTTTAAGATGTTGTACTGTAATTTCTATTGCTCACCTCCCAGACTTCTTATAGGTTGTTGGAGCTGTTATGGATACTGTGTGTTTTACTGCTACATAAGCTTAATTTTTCATATATGTTTGTCTTTTAATACATGTTACATTTTCCAGACAGAGGAAGTAGAAATACACATATCATCATTCAACGATGCAGGCCAACGCCCCAACGTACCCAGCTCGGTCGTCGTTGATGCCCCTCACCTCCATAGTGGACGCCGACCGTCCTAGCGCTGGCCGCTGCCGCCTACCGTACCCAGCTCGCCCTGCCTCCAAGTCGCCGGCCTCCATGACGCTGTGTTCCCGGATGCCATGTTCCAGGAAGAAGATTCCCTTCCCGCAGCGAGGACGCGGGCGCCCCTCACCCAGCTCGACGGCGTACTTCTCCTCCAAGGCGGTGGGCTACCATCTCTGCAGACAGAAGGTACCTCAAGTGCATATTCTGAACCTACCATCTCTGCATATCGTTGTGCACATTTTCAAATTTAAACCACAATTATGCATACGGAAGGTATAGATGTGAGAATTGGAAACTGACACATCAGGAAATGCATGATTTCTAGGGCATAATCGTTCTGGGATTACTTGTTACTCCAATTACATGATAATGTTAGCACGTTCGATATTTACTGTTTTTCTGTCAATTTGATGCATAGTTGTTGGCTTCTATCTGTTTCTAGGCAGCGTTCGATGAGCTCATATGAAGTTCCAGCCATCAAAACAAGTTTCATAAACCAGCTATCAAAACAAATTCAGTGAATTTCTGTGCACGCATATCATCTTCAACAATTTGTTTCCTTTTGGTCTGTTTGTGCTTCGCCATATTATCCACATCGGATGAAGCCCGGTGATCAGGGGGGTACGTGAGCACCCCCTAGCTGCTCAACACGTGTCTAACACCATCTATTAATCCGTTAGACATGTTTGGCTGTTGTCGTTTCTATCCGACGCAGAGTAGAGAAAAATGATTATTCATGTCCCATCCGTGCTTTATCCCTTCCACCACTCATTATCTCTCTGGCTGGAGTAGTAGTGCCGTGCGGAGAGGCCGACGAGCACGCAGCTCGGGCACAACATCTCCACAACATCTCCCGCGCGCATGGTGGCTGCCGCCCGCGCCTCTCGGAGCCCTAATCCCATATCTCTCCTCCTACTATTTTTCTCTACTGAGCCGGAGATGGAGCAAGTTCCTGCCAAGGTCAACGGCCGAAAGAGCAGAGGCAAGGTGGTTCAGGGGCATGGCCGGCGCCGCCCTCGAGGAGGAAGGCCGTCCGGCCGCGCCGGAGGAAGGAGATCCTCGCCGGCAGCGGTTGCAGGCGGCGCTGAATACCTGCGTCGCGGGGTGGGAAACGATGGCACAACGGCCGCTGACCCTCCTCTCCTGCTCTACATGCGGTGCGGGGTGGGGATGAAAAGAGCTCGTGGTCGACGCCCATCTCCGTTCCTCGGGGGCGGACTTGATCCCTTGCCGCCGCCCTTCCTTCCAAATCGCCGCCCTTCGCCGCGGCGGCGGCGCGGCGCTCGGCCTCCCCCGATGCGTACTCAGCGGCAACGACGGTGGCAGCAAAGGCGGCGGCTTCGTCGGAAGCCTCCTCCTCTCGCTCGTTGGTTGGGCTGCGGTGGTGTCCTCGCACCCCGACCGCCCGGCCGCCGCTCGCCACCGCCACGCACGCATCGGGGGAGGGAGCCGCCACTGCTCACGCATCGGGGAGGGCGCCGCCACTGCTCACGCATCGGGGAGGGCGCCGCCGCTGGCCGCCACCAACCACAAGCAGATGGTGGTGCACGTGATGAGGCGATTAACCTGGCAATGAGGAAGAAAGTAGTGGTGCGCATCCTGCCCCGGCGCTGGACCTCGCCGGAGCTCCCAGCCATCCGCTCGCCGACGCCGGAGATCCGGTCGAGAAGCTCCAATAGGCCACCTCGTCAAGCCCCGCATCAGCTCGAACTCGTCCCCCTCCTTTTCTTTCGCTTTGCACTGTCGACATTTGCAGCTCGCCAGGCCCGCGTCGAAGAAAAGTAGATTCCAAGCTGAAAAGTTGACTTCACGCCGTGTTCTCACCGTGAACATCTCTGTGCTTTGCCCACATCTCAAAGCAAATCGGACGATAAACAGTGCGTGCGCACGTACCCATCTGAACACCAAATTCACTCTCTTATCCACATACATGCGTTGCACTCTTAAAATGCTTTTACATCACTTGCGGTAGTTGATTTATGGCATATATAATAGTGTGCAATTATAGATGTACACAAGATCAGTGAAGTACGCTATCCCAAGCATTCATAGCTGTCAGTGTGTAGTCCTTGCCATCGGTGGTTGACATGAAAATCACATAGAGCAACATGTTTTAAACCTGCTGGGAGACCTTTAAGTTTATGGAAAAACTGTATGTGCAGTAACTTAAGACTACAGAACAGTAGACGACTCTCTCCGAAACTTAAAAACCAGTCTTCCAGTTGTTTCACCTGACTGTCTTTCTTAAACAAATTTATAATCATGCGAACCTGCATGTTACATATAATCATATATATAATTTCAAATTCTAGAGAAATTTATAACTAAAATTATACACAGACATTATATATAATGCATCAACTGAAGATGAATTTTGTTGCACTTGCAGACTTTAGTTAAGTATAAGGAACCGTTGCTTCTCTAACAATGCAAACAACATGGGCCGAGCTTATCCGAAAAGAACACAAGCTGCAAGAGCAAAGTACAAACTTTGCAAGAGCAAGCTTGAGGATAGAAGCATCTATTTTTACTTGACCCATGCAGAATCATCTGTGACATTTCACTTACTAAATTAAAAAGTCAGGGAGTGCTATCACAAATGAATCGTTCGCCATCTCCTATCAAAAAACCACAAAATGGAACCATCACAGTTAATTTTCAAGACACCTGGATCTTCTTTATGTGGAGCTTGCCATGGAGCGCTTGACATCTTCTTTCCATCCGAAGACACCTTGTATCCAATCGTTAGTATCCAGCATGAAAAACCAGCAGCTCAGGGTCTCTGATTTGCATTTTATTCCTTTTTCTGTTTTCATAGCTATTTGGATAACAAGACAATTGTTTTTACTATGTGCATGTATGCAGAATCATTGGAGGCTCTGTGTTTTCTTGGTAATACTGACACTGTGGTTGATGTAATGCCTAGCTTGCTAGATGTTCTCCGGTCATGCAGCCATTCAGGAGAAGCAAAACGGTGGAGACTGGAGACTGACGTCATCAACATCGGTATGAAAGCTTACATATATTGATGAAGGTATACATGAACCAAATCTGAACTGATCCTTCTGTTTACACGAGCTGTGTATGTACAGTAGTAGAATTTTTGCTCACTTATTCATATAGCTATCGATATAAGTATGCTGTTGAAGCTTGCTGGGAACAAAACGTTTTTTGGAATAATAAGAATGGCATTCTTCACCGATGAGATATTTAACCTTTTTTTTGTTGAAGCTCCTATCTCCATCACTGTAAATAGGTCTAGACAATGGTGTACAGTTAATGATGGGTACCTATTATAAGAAATATATATACACTTTACCTATTTGTAAGAAAGCTGGTAACGTGTTATTCATTTACTATATGAGAGGCGATCCATATAAATAGTAGGGCAATGAAAATTATTTATGTTTTTCTTCATGAAAAAATGCTATCTTCATGTTTTCAGTAACAATTTGTTTGGTATACAATGGCGTATATCTCAATAGGAAGCCAAGAAAGTGGAAACTTCTACCGGAGTATCTTATTCTCACATGACAACTGAATACTTTTATTTATTGAACCCCAATTGGGATATTTAGTAGCACTGATGGTCAGATGTATATAGCTCAAATATATTGTGTATATTCTCAAGCTGTAGAATTAGGTATTTATGGGTGTATAAAATAACTCAGAATGCTATGCCCTGAGTGTGTCATGATGGATCTTGCAAAGGTTTGGTAATTTGCTTAGGTTTTAAACTAGGTTTAGTGTTTTTCATTGATCCATAGATGTACGATTCGGCAAAATAAAAGCTGTGTTATGTTAACTTAGAACATAGTACCTCGCTTAACTTTCATATTCCTCAGCAGATCACTATTCAGTAGTTGGTTTTGATGTTTCAAACTTTCAATGCTAAAATATAATTATTGTGTTCGCCAATAGAAAAAGATAATGACTTTCTGGAGGGTAAATTTTAATAGGTTACAGTAGACTTGTGGAAGATAAAAACTCAGATATATTTTATAAAACACCCCACGATATTTATTGTTTACTTCGATTGTGAAAATGACAGGAATATATGGTACAAGTCTCGGAATGTGGTGAAGCACTTCTTATGCATCATAACATGTTGTTTCAGAGAGATTTGATGTGGTACGTATTAGAACACCATTTTGACCCTCTTAAGCTCAGTCGTCCCATTTTAAATCATATTCTTGCATTAAAATACACATTACCCTTCCATGCTGTAATTAGATGAATTCGGCCCCTTTGTTTTTTTTCTTTGAGCTTAATTTTTCTTCTGCATGATTTCCGCTCATTTTACCGGTAGATTTGTTAATTAATGGTAGATATATATGTTGTCGCATCTGTTGTGTTTCCTCCTTGCTTACTTCTGATTTTATATAGAAACTTGACATGGTCAATTATTGTTATAAATACAATTTCTGAATGTGACGGGAAGATCCATCAAAGTAACATGGACCATTTTCCTGTTTCTTCATTGTGTGCCTACCTAGGCTCACACTATATGCAATCTTGAATCAAGATTCAGTATCATGTGCCACCTTCACCTACTTAGAAAATAATAGCAGGTGGTGGACAACATGAAGAGGCGTGACGAAATGAATGACAGTAAGAAGGATGGCGTGCTACTGGACGCGTTCTTCATAATCGTGCATCTCGACCTTGTCTGATGCTTTCCGTCCTGTTGTGTTTGATGCAGGTTTTTTCTCATATTATTGCTCCAGTAATTAAATTTGTTTGGTAGAAACTTCACAAGTAACATTGTAGATATTATCCTTTTCTCGTCTTTGATTGAGTAACTATGAATATAAACATTCTATGTACACATGTTATTAAAATGCTGGAATATTCATGTGCATTATGCTTACTTGTGTGGTGAGGTACAAAACTTGGGGGTCCGTAGCAACGCACGGGCATTCAACTAGTATATATACAGTGGCAATTCAAAGCAGACTAAAAGAAAAACTTTAATTTACATCGATCAGAACATACAAGGCACTGCAGATTTGGCCAAACATAGCCGGCCCGGAGCTGCGCCACTAATTATACTCCCTCCATCTTAAAAAATGAGTTGCTCACTTTTTCTTCGAACGTATCTATAACTAAAATATATCTATATGCATCTGAATCTAGATAAATTTGAGCAGCTTTTTAACAACGGAGGGAGTATTTCCTCTTCGTGATCTGCAGCAGCATCGCCCTCAGTAGCGCCGCGCCTTGATGCCTCGCGCGGCATCCAGCGTGATCGGCGATGTTAAGACAGAGACCTGCAGCACAAATAAGCTGTATGGCGTGCTGTCCATGGTCTTGAAGAAAGAGGCACCCTGCGCCACGCTCTCGGTGATGCTTGAAAAGGAACCGGTTTCGTTAGAAATGACTTTTCCTGGTTACTATGACAGTGACCAGTGTCTCTTTACTGTCTAGCTCTTTTCATCACGGTCGGGCAATTCCCGGCCCGAGCTTTTACTGCGTGCACAACAATTTATTCCGGTACCTAAAACTTCGTCTTGATACGGCCGGTTTCGTGCGTGGAAAATGATCACCTCAAGCCATCATTTCGGAATTCGACAATTGTGAGCTTGTTCGTGGGTTGTCACGTATTGTAGGCCGGAGAGAGATGAGTGTGTGTGCGTGTTAATAAAACGGCTAGAGAATTTTGAATTCGGAAATGAATGATCTGCTTGTTGTAGAATGCTTCCCGGGAGAAATCGGTACACACGGACGTGTGGCCTGCTTGTCGGGCTACAAACTTGGATCGGTACAGCGGCGGGTGAGACCACGAGACAACGACGATGATCTCATCAGCCGAGACGGTTTCTGTACATGGTGCTTAACAATTACTTTCTTCGATTTCTTTTAGTTAACTTAAATTTAGTACAATTTTATATATAATCGAGTTAATTAAAAGAGATTGGAGGGAGTACATTTCATTCTCTGACCATCTTACACCAAGACCAAGTAAACCGTCCTACAATTTATTTGCTCTTCTAGAAGCCAAACATGGCGCGACCAATCACACGAGTAGTGAGTACATGCAAGGTTGTGTGTATAAGTGATTCCTGATTCCACGGGTGAACTTACTGGATGAAGGCCCAATCAGCGAAAAGTTTGCATCTTTAGCCTAGTTATAGTGGTTAGTATCATACAGCAGCATGATATTACTGAATGATATTGTCTCTATAATGCATGGTGTCAATACTTTTATAGTCTTGCTAAATTTATTTATTTGTATAATGTTAATGCTTAATACAAAATAATGTACAAGATCTATTTGACATTAATTATTCTTGTTCTATGTACAATGATACGGTAACTACCTATAATAGCACTAGCATCACTCTTATCATAAATTACAGTGACACATAAGTTTTACATGTATGTAGAACCCCCACTAAACAGGATGTGGTCAAAATAGTGGCGCGGGAGCAGTTACACCGCCATACTCACGTGTTGTGCTTAGCTGACGTACATAGTGGGCAAAGTGTATTGTGTATGTACAAGTGAAAGAGCAAGCTCTATCTTTATGTTTTGTGTGTTTGCTAACAACACATGAATGAATTTTACCGTGTGTGCTCAAGTGTGTAGGATTCAATTAATTTCAGCACTACGGATGATAACCCACATTTTTCTATAGTTTCATTATCTAGTCATCTGGTTTATTTACTATATGTTTGATCTCTGGTAATGGTGGATGTATAAGATGGACATATATTAAATTTACGACAAACGATAAAATGTAGCAGAAAGTGTATCCGGAAGGTGTGCGATCCATCTTCTCTATTATCTTTAATTACCCACCTCCAGTCAGTTAAGTGCATGTATAAGATGAGGATACCATTCATCAAACGTTATTGAGCTTGATTCCCATGTGATAAGACAGAATCATTTTTTACTCCTTCAAAGTGCATTAGAAAGAGAATTACACTTTTTGTGGATAAAAGTTGAATGTAAAGGTTCACTTATTTGTGGATGGAGAGTAGCTAGCACATCTCCAGCTTGTGATCTCTATGTGTTTTTGGTTGAGTGCCACTCATAGGATACCATGAAAATAATATTTAACAAATCTCCAATGCAAAAACTACATCAAGCGAGGATAGTAATCAAGATATTAAAAAAACTCAATATAATATAGATAGTGACATAGTGTTTTGGCTCATATGATGACCGATTTCCTTATCGTACCCCCTCCTCCTCCTTTAAATTGGTTTCTTTAGTGTATCGAAAAACTTTTGTGCTCGGACTTGGATGGCCTTATGTATGGGTATATACTATATTCAGAATACAATACTTACCATGGTTTAATTTATTTGATCGTTTTTGTTTCAGCTGAGCCCCCTCTCCGTTCATACGACACCAGTGAGTGATGAATAAAGTTCTTGTTACCTGCATTTAGAAGAAGATATTGCTCTTTTATTCATCGACTATGGATTGGGATATACAATACGTAGAGTTTACAAGCCAAAGATTGTGTAAATCTCATGAGTGAGTAATCTACATGCAAGGTCATTTTGCTTAATTAAATGCTTTCTTGTATGACATGCGTCCTAGTTGGAAAAAGGCACAATCAACAAAATGCTAGGAAATTCGGTCAAAACCAAAATGTAGGGGTGGTGATTGCCATACTAAATAGCACAAACCCACCATGCTCATACAATGGAGCTATGTTATCTGGTTTTCTTTGTTATTTTTGTATCTTGGATGATGGAAATCAGATAATTGGTGTTATTTGTAATGGGACTTTTGTCGTGTGATTGACTCATTTTGTAGCCTGGTAGTAAAATGAAATAATCATCCCTTTATTCCTTCGGGTAATATTTTTGCGTTGTTATACTCATAATGATTTATGTTGGAAATATTTAATTATCTAGTACAATTTCACAATGGATATATAGTCCACCCTATAGGGTTCAACTCCACTGAACTCCAAACTTGATCAACAATGATTGTATACAATATTTGCGAACTACTGGGAACCCAGCAGTTGTATGCTCACTGTACCCAAGGATGTGTCCCAAGATATGATCACAATCAACTCAGGCATATATACATGAACCCTGAACCCTAGATTCTCCACACCATTTTATATTTCTCTTGACAACAAATTTTACCAATGCGGCAACATATATGTTCCCTAGTGCCTCCCATTCCTAACATCATTTGAACATATCCAACTTCTAGTATCGTCTGGAATATCGACCATTCTTGCTAGTTATAAGGGCAACTAATTCAAGGAAATCATCTAATATATATGTAGGAGGATGCATTTAAACAAACTACATGCACACACAAGTGAAAATGTTAAGATAAGGCTAGAGGCGGTAGTTCTTTATAAGATCGGGTCATGCTTGGACATGGATAGGATTGTAGGTGTCATAATTAGCAATCATTGCACCAACAATCAACATCGATGTAAGATCATACCTTATAGTTCTAGTCGTCCACCCTAAATCCAAACAAAAGTTTATTTGGTAATAGTTTATTTTATAAATTCGTAAGGATTTGGTTCATAATTCATTCCAAAGAAACCACCTAAAAAAATTTGTACTCTTGAAGGCAATTTCTTAAAGCATATGTAATTAGACCTGCTAAACACTAGCAATACTCCTCGCTATACAAAACACTCTATAAAAGCTTTGAGTATTAGAGAAAAAATTAGAATTAGGCTGTAACACATCATGGAGAGCCTAACTGTTTTGGAACCTACAAAATGGAGCGAGGTCTAGTTTAGTGTGCAAATATATGTGCCCAGTTGTCGTGTCCCGCCAAGCAGAGGTAGAAGGCACAAGTTGGATCCTTAGGAAGGCCAAGTACTAGTGGGTTACTATCCATTTTCCTTTTCAAATAAGAGAGTATTGGAATCCGATCTTGAGTAGTTTGTGACCTAGGCTAATGCACTGCCACATGATACCTAGTTTTAGAGGGAAGCATAATCTAATGCCCGTCTATGAGTATGAGTGTGCCTAACATCATCATCCTCTTTTATTACTACATTAGAGCATTCCCTTTTATGTTGCTAAATCCAAATCGGCTCACGGGTGCATACTCGTTAAGTGGAAATACATTTTGAAGTGCCAATTTTTTTTTTGCATGTATATCTAGATATTCTATGTTCACCCGCAAGTTTTCGGGGAAAAAAAATATTTTTTGTGTCTTGTGTAAAAAAGATTAATTTTGATGCTCCAACACAACTATGTATAGGATATTTTTTTGTCTTTTTACATGCCACATAAAATATTGTTTTCCCACAAAAACTTGTGTATGAACATAGAATGCCAGGATTTACACCAAAAAAATTATTTCAACATTTTTTTGGCATTTTAGAATTTATTTTTTAATTATTTTGTATAATAGGTTCATATGCACCTATGAGCCAAAACTCCAACTCCTTTATGTTCCTCTTCTTTACTTTTATGCTTGTAAATGAATACTTCTATTTGTATATCTAGTTTACCTAAAACACAAACTTACGAGTTCAAGGTATCTTTTGAGACATATATTACACTAATATGTGGGAAGTGTAGTATTTGCATGTAAGAAAAACGACCCACTTTTCTTGGCAAGTGGCATCAAAATCATGTGGATCATCACCCCACCATCCTCTACTTCGGTACCCCTTCCCTGTCTCCGGTGTCTTAATCAAGCACCTTCCATCTCATCAAGACCTTGGTGACCACTTGGAGCTGGGAAAATGCTTCCTCCAATACTCATTTAGGCATTCTCAGTTAGAGATTTGAGTCATGCCATGAGCTAATTTAAGAAGATATCATATTAGTATCTACAAGGGAATTGTTCCTTGGTGCCTCCCATTTCCAGCATGTTGTGCATGTTCAACTACTCCTAGTTCACATTGTTGATGGGTATGTATAAAGTGTAAGCACAAGACTGGGAAGGAAGTGGGAGTATCTCCTTTATGATAAATTTTATGGTCATGTTTAAAGAAGAGTACATGTTGGTGGGTACATTAAATAATATCAACCCTAAAATACATCCATGTTTTGTAGTAAAAAGATCACTCTCAAGTCTTCATGGCCATGCATACACTTCTATAAAGTCAGAGCATGTGGATGCTTGCTCCAATTCAGTGTACTCTACGCCTAGTGAAAGCACACGAGATACATCTCCAGAATGAAATAAATAAAGCAAGAAAATTTAGTTGTTGCTGCCTGGTTCACACAACTATGTGATATGTGTTAGTGTGTTTGGGTGTTGTGTGTGTCTACTTGTATGCTTGAAAATTAATGACCATGTTTTAGTCCAACATGTAGCTAATAGAATTAGACTTGTTCACATCCCTTATTGTAAGCTTCTTACTAACATGCTCCATCACCAACATTGTCACCACATAATAAAATCATTACATAGCCCCATCCACAAGAAATCATATACCTAATAATAAAGGAGCTAAGGTTTCTGCTAAAAATTTCGTCCAACTATTTTTAGGACAGTTATATACCCTCCCATCAAACCACATAAGGGCGTGTTCAATAGTTTAGACAGCCATCGACTGTAGCATTCCTCCACGTCACCTATAGACGATTCTGTAGACAGCTTGTGCAGTGGGACTGTATTTTCAGGAGTCTGTAAAAGCAACTAACAATCGAGTTCGTGGAGCACTGCAGAGAAGTTGTAAACTACGAATATCGACAGCCTATGGTACAATGGGGAAACAACCGTGGATAGGGAGCGCTTTTTACGCGTATCGATCGTCTGTCGAGTTCCAGACGACCCGAGTCTCTCTCCTCGTTTTCCCACCTCCACCTCAGCCGAAATCTTACGTGGATGCTCTTATAGACAGCTGACGCTGGATCATTGTACATGCCCTAAGGGCATGTACATTTGTTCCGTCGCCGGGTGTCTGTAAAATTAGTGCATGTCACCTAAAGACAGACTAGCAGACAGCGTATACAATTGAGAGTCTATAACAAACCAAAATTTACGGGAAACATGGGCTTAATTTTCCTAAGGAACAAGATCCAACTGACGTAATGAACCCGTACAATGGGAAGGAGGCTGTCTGTAAGCTGCGTTTTTCGTGGCTGTAGAGTGTAGACCGACTGTAATTTTACAGACGGACCAGGCAGTTGGTGCTTTTCTCTCTCTCCCACGTCATCTAATTTCCTATGTGGACAGAGTTACAGACAGCTGATTAGATACCACTGTATATGCCCTAATACAACAGAATGCCACGGTACCGGTTCGTAATACCGATTCATATACCGAGCCACCAAACCCAGCCCCTTCCCTCTCCCCCGCCGCCTCTTTCGCACGACCCAATCAAGCTCCTCTCCCGTGCGCTTCAATCTCGAGGGAAACATCGTTCCCCGTTACGGTCATCAGCATCGCGATGGAGGAGGGCTCTGCATGACCGTTCCCTCACCTCACCTGTCGGACCTGGGCTGGTATGCGCCGGATCTGGCGTCCACGTGTGGCTCGCGTCCGTCGTTCCTCTTGCATCCACTCGATTTGTTCAAATCGCCGCCGCGAGATCTGGACAAGCCATCACAACTCCGCCCGATCGTGAAGGGAATGGCGGAGAACAGCGTCTGGCAAAGGCAGTTGACTAGGATCTGCGCCGCGCCCCTGCCGGCACTAGACGACGACGAGGCGTCCCCGATCTAGACGCTGCTTTCCCAGAAGCAGGATGTGAAGTCCCTCATGGCCTCATGGCTCCGCCACATCTCACGTGCAGACCTCTGTACAAGAAAACAACACATCAGTGTCCGTCTGCTCATTCCTTGCCAGCCTTTCTTGCAATCAGAAACAAGCGCCCATTGTACATGTTCTATGGTCTGGCTGAATCGTGCTCCTTCAGACTCAATCGCGGAATCGAATAAGTCGATGGCCTGGAGAGGAACTTGTGGCACGGCGGTGGCCAGTGATGACTGACAGTCGTTGGTTGGTTCCCCTGTTTTATTGTTGCTGGTTCAGATCACAAGACTTACTAAGTCACTCCCATAAAAGAAATTATTTGTTTGTGCATCTACCCATGGAACATTCTGGCGGAAGCAAAGCCTTGCCGCATCAAGTGCGCCTCTTCACTCCATATCGAGAACCATGGAGGCACCGTCGAACTGTGCTATACAGTTTCATGGTTGCCCGGATGTTATTGCCATCAGTGTTTGCTCATTCGTTATCTGATGTTACTGTGCAATTGCGTGTTGTCTCCGCGAAGGAGTGTCCCTGGGCGGTCTTGATCCCCTCCTTCATAGTACGTGATCTAGCAATTCCCCTTTCGCCTGCCTGCTAGCTAGCACCGCTGGGAGTAGCTGCTCTCTGAACTCTAGATTGCATTCACAGTGTTTGTGTTCTGGAATCATCTTGGTTTCCCTATTCCTAGCAATTACACTGAAATTTTGATACTAATTCAGGTACAGTGAGAACAACCGCTGGTTTGATGAAGTTAAACTCAACTATAAATCATCTAGATTGTGAGCATTAGTTTTGTCTGAAGAAATATCCGTTGTGAGTAGTTTCAGAGTAGTTGATGCATGTGATCTATTTTAGATGGCCACACTTATTTCGTGCACAAGAGTTAACTGTCGGACTACCTCCGTTTCAAAGAATAAGACGCACATGTATTTCAAGATGAACTTTGACCATAAAAATTGAGCAACAAATTCTTGATTATATTATATGTAATTATCACCGTTGGATTCGTATTGAAAAGCACTTTCTAATGATGCTAATTTCATATAAATAATCTTTATATATTTGAAGTAATTTTTGGTCAAACAAAAGCACGTAAAACAAGGACGCCTTATTCCTTGAAACGGAGGTAGTAATTTATTTTTTCACGCTTGTGGCAACATTGATTTAAAAGAACATGCAGATTGGTCGGACTAGAATAGGGCTAAGGAGTTCATCCACACGTTTTGCTTGGCGACAATGGCAATAGAGTCTCGTGCAAGATATGATTTTCACCATAACTTGTTTAAAATTCATGTTATGTGATTTTCAATATTGGCGATGTACAAAAGACATGTCGATCAAGAACTCCATGCGTTCGATTGATGTAAGGATTTGAAAATACTGAAATGTTAGTTCATTTAATTTTGGTTTGCGTCCGTTGCAACGCACGGGTTTTTTGCTAGTCATTATAAAAAATACTAAACAACATTTATTGTTTATGTGTGGACCATCACTCGATCATGCAAATTAATACGTTGAGTATAGATGCACTTACATATACTTGTAGAAGTGTGCGCATTTTAAGCTAACTTGGCAACGTAGGTTCTACCCTATGATGTCAAGCGTCTTTCTGATATTGGGATCTATAAAAACGAAATCAAGAGTTTTTAAGTGGAATGGATTGTCAAAGTCAATAGTATCTGATAGAAACTTGGAAGTATTATATAGTTGAGAAAAAAATTAGTAAACCACAACATATGGCTTGACTTGATCAAGCACACATGCAGGTTGCTGCAGTGCAGCCTGTGTATAACATGTCGCTCATGTGTGTACTTTAACTCTAGCAGGCTTCCGGTTGTATTATTCATAACTGCCAATAGGGAAAGTAACTTCTTTGGTATGTATTAGCTAAAGCCTTTCCAATTCCTTAATTTTGAAAGTTAACCCTAATTACAAAACACTCTTCTCAATATAGTGTAGGTCACGCGTTAGCAGAAGCATAGAGAATGTGATTGAAGTGAATCTGATGTTGCACAGTCTGTTAAAGAGAATACAATATATCGAGACCCTTCTCTATAATAGTTTTAGATAACCAACTTACAAAATACAGTATTCGGAAATCAGCAAGTCAACTATTTTTTCATAAATCATATTGAGTATCTCCTAAAAAAGACAAATTGAACCAGCAACTATTTTTGCTCAAACGTGTTGCACTGGCTAGGACTCTCCATATCAAACAAATATTTGAGGACTTAATTTTGGGTGGTGCATTTTGAGTACTGAGTTTGTATTTTTAGGGTGAAAATACTAGGTTTGACATGCATTTGTTGTTCCTAGATACTAGATGATACCCCGCGCGTTGCTGCGGATACTTGTAGTATTTTATTAAATTAAGTCTAATGTTTAAGTTAAAAAAATTTAAAAAATATCTCTAAGGGGCATTACACAATTAGCGCAAACCCAAATAGAGAACATATAAAATGCTATTATTTGTTGGATTAGGTGGCAATATTGTCATCGACAGTACTACTGAGGGAAATAACATAAGTTTGTTTTTCCGTGTTAACTCGGCAGGGATAAAATTCTTCCAACCATTACACGTTGAAGGGCTCAGTCACAGAAACATCTAAAGGTCCCTCGGCAAAAATTTCACTACACGGTAGTCCTTTTTTCTCTTCCCAAAGCTCAGTTGCAGATAAAATATTGAAACCTGTGGTGCAGAAATGGTTGGATTAGAAGTTGTCGGGCCGTTAAAAGTGTTTAAGGAGTATAAAATCTGAAGTGACTTGTAATGCTATACCCACAAAAGGTAATTAGTCAAGAAGTCTTGAATGTATTAGCTAACCGGTTACATTTCCTTAGCCTGCAATAGATCAAAAGGATACTCAACTGGATGATTACATAGGAACAATAGGTGTCAAAAAAAAAAATACATGGGAACATGATCAAATTAGGTTATGAAGACCTACATCAATCACATCAATGTTGAACGACATGTGTTGAATAGAAATTAGTAAAACAATTATCTAAGGTGGCACATGGAATTAATTATTTGGAAATTTCGACAACTGAAAACATAATAATAATAGTGGTGGGACTGTTAGAGTTTTTCTTAAGAGAGAACAAAACACATGTTAAAGTGATATTTTAATCAGGAACTCAGCATCTGACCTGGCCTCAGCGTGGCCGGATCAGCGCCCCCATTGCCCTGTTGCTCATCATGTTGTTCAGCTTCTCCATTAGCGAGGCAACATAGATGGAAATACATGGACTAACATTGCTGAAAGAGTTAGTTTATAACTAAGAAAATCAGAAAGTTCCATGATTAGCGATTCTGTCAGATATAAATCAAGCTAAAATATCTATCATACCTTTGAACACAGTGCATACGTTATATAATATTCCAGCAAGAAGCGACGGCTTGGAGTGGTGATATACCTGACGTTTATGTAGAGGAGCGCACATCTAATCTGTGATCGAGCTCTTTACCTGTTGAGATGGAAGATCTGAGAATTTATAACTGCTCCTTTTCGTCTTTGCTTGTTCAAATGAATAGTTGTGGCCAAAATCCATGAGCCTGCTGCTTCAGGCCTGCGACAACGTATCTACAGCAATAATGAAATAATCCCATATTATTTTGAATAAAGATGGTCCAACAAAAAATCCAACCAAATCAGGGGAGGCAAAACATCAAGCTGCTTTCGAGTGGTAGAGCCGCCCCATTGATAAACATTAGAGAGGCCCTGAGGCGGATAGAATATAAAGGGAGAAGCGAAATCTAAAGCCGACAACTACCAGAGTAGAGAGTGGTGCTCGATATGAGCGCGAGCAGGCATGGGTAGCCTTTTATACATGGAGGCGGCACCTGCTCAGTTTAATCTCCCGCGGACCATCGCCGTACGGATGAGTTCTTGGGAGAACTAACCCAGGCGGTGGCTGCGTGCAACTACCCGGTTGTTATCGGGGTGGATTTTAACCTCATTCGGACTGCTGATGAGAAAAACAACGACAACATCAATTGGTCGAGGGTGAGGCGGTTTAATGAGGCCATCGCGGCAATGGCCCTTCGGGAGCTGGAGCGGACCGGGGCTCGCTTCACTTGGACTAACAAGCGCCTTAGGCCGACTAGGTGTGTCCTCGACCGGGTGTTGGTCGCGCCGGCCTGGGAGGCGGCTTTCCCCCTGTGCTCGCTCACGGCGATCACACGGATTGGTTCGGATCATACACCTCTCCTCCTGTCTTGTGGCGAAGAGACAAGGCGTGTGCCGCCGAGATTCTTCTTCCAGACTTGGTGGTTTGGCGTTCCGGGGTTTGGGGACCTTCTCAAGGCGAAGCTGGGTAGCTTCATCACGGAGCGGGGCCCGCACAGATGTCACATTGAGCTCTGGCAATGCGTGGCCCGCAATACACGACAGTTCCTCAAGGGGTGGGGAGCCAACCTGGGTAGGGAGAAGAGGGATTTTAGGGAAAATCTACTTCTTCAGGTCACTAACCTAGATAGGGTGGCCGATACTTCTGGGTTGGATGAGGTCGGCTGGGCGCTGAGGTACCACCTCGAGGACCAACTTTCGGCCCTGGACAGGGCCGATGAGGAGTACTGGCGTCAACGCAGTCGGGTGCAATGGACGCTTCGGGGAGATTCTTGCACGGCTTACTTCCATGCCATCGCGAACGGTCGCAGGCGGAAGTGTTCGATCCCTAGGCTGCTCACGGACCAAGGGGAGATCCATGAGCAGCGGGAGCTCCTGGAGCACATCTACCTGTTCTATCAGGGGCTTATGGGATCGGAGGGGGAGACCAGGAGGTTTGCCCTGGGACAGGATCTTTGGGAGGGGAACCAAAGGGTGTCCTTGGAAGAGAACCATGAGCTCGAGCTGACCTTTACCGCGGACGATCTGGATGAGGTGCTAGCTAGCATGAAACAGGACTCGGCTCCGGGCCCTGACGGCCTCCCGGTGCTTTTCTTCAAACGGTTCTGGGGAACCCTGCGAGGACCGATCCTGCAGATCCTCAATGACTTTGCCCTAGGGAGGGTTGACGTGGCGCGTCTTAACTATGGGATTATCACTTTAATCCCTAAAGTGAAAGGGGCGGATCATATCAGACAGTACAGGCCGATTACGTTAATCAATGTTATCTTCAAATTTGTGGCTAAGGCGTACGCGATTAGACTAGCTCCGGTGGCGCATAGGGTCATTGACCGCTCTCAATCTGCCTTCATTAAGGGGCGTTGCCTACACGAGGGGGCGCTTGCCCTACATGAGATTGTGCATGAGTTACACATCAGGAAGCAAAAGGGTTTGCTCCTGAAGCTCGATTTCGAGAAGGCCTACGATCGGGTCAACTGGGACTTCTTGCAGGAGATACTACTCAGAAAAGGGTTCTCCGCAAGGATGGTTCACCGCTTGATGCAGTTGGTCAGGGGTGGCCATACGGCGATCAATGTTAACGGGGAAATAGGGCATTTCTTCCGGAACGCGCGCGGAGTGAGACAGGGAGACCCACTCTCGCCAATTCTCTTTGACTTCCTGGTGGATGGCTTGGCAGCGATCATTACCAAGGCCAATGCCGCAGGACATGTCAAGGGGCTTGTGCCGCATCTCATCCCAGGAGGGGTGACCCAACTGCAGTACGCGGACGACACCATGATCTTGGTGGAACCCACGGGGGTGGGGATTGCGAATCTGAAGACTCTGCTCCTATGCTTTGAGAACATGTCGGGTCTAAAGATCAACTTCGACAAGAGCGAGGTCGTGGTCATGGGGGTCTCCACGACGGCCCAGCAGCGGGTGGCCAACCTGCTGAACTGTCGCCTGGGAAAATTTCCCATCACTTATCTGGGGCTACCCATTAGTGATAAGCCGCTTAGGGTAGCGGATTGGAGCTTTCTTCCGGAGGTGGTGGCTCGAAGGGTCGACCCTTGGCAGGGGATGTACCTGGGGGCGGCAGGGCGCCTGGAGCTCACTAACTCCTGCCTGTCTAGCCTGCCTCTGTTCGCCATGAGCATGTACTTGCTTCATGACGGCACACACAAGGCCATGGACAGGCCGCGCTCACGCTTCTTCTGGGAGGGCGTCGGGGACAAGCGCAAGTACCATATGGTGGATTGGGCCACGGTTTGTAAACCTAAGGCGCTGGGGGGCCTCGGGGTCATGAACACCAAGTCCATGAATATCGCCCTCATGGTGAAATGGATTTGGAAGCTATATCAAGGGGCGGAGGGTCTATGGGCAGACCTGATCAGGGCTAAGTATCTGAGGGGCAGGGATCTATTCGCGGGAGGAGTCCCTGCCCACGGCTCTCAGTTTTGGAATGCGATACAAAAAGTTAAATGGCACTTCAAGCTGGGGGCTAGACATAGGGTCCGGAACGGGAGAAGGACCTATTTCTGGACGGACTGGTGGACGGGGAACGGACCACTTAGGGTGAGATTTCCCAGGCTCTTCAGCTGCTGTGAGTCTCCATTCATCACCGTCGATGGGGCAAGGGTGACCGATGGGGTGCCAGGGGAATGGCGCCTCCGCTTCAGAAGGCAGTTTGGCCTGGCCGAGACGGTGGAGTGGGACAATCTGTGCAGGGAGGTACAGGGGATTCCTACTAGCCCGGAGGTGGATGAGGTGTCCTAGGCCCTGGAGCCTTCAGGCATCTTCTCCACTAGCTCTGTTTATGCTAGTTTGGCGCAAGGGGCGACTACCGCGTCCTTCAAGGACGTTTGGAGAACCAGAGTACCACCGAAAATTAAGGTGTTTCTCTGGCAACTGATCCGTGGACGGCTGCCCTCGGGAGAGCAGCTGCTCAAGCGGCATGGTCCATCCAATGGGATGTGCGCGCTCTGCGGTGCGTGGGAGGACTGCAATCATATCTTCTTCACCTGCCCAACTGCACGACTGATGTGGGCTGGGGTGAGGGATCTCCTTTCGTGTGACTGGAACCCTGCAGGGGCAGGCGACTTCATCGCACTCGCTCAGGGCTTGAATAACCCCCTCCGTAGGCTAGCTTGGTTTACGTTTGCGGCGCTATGCTGGACTCTTTGGAATATACGGAATAAGTTAGCGATAGAGGGAAAGTTGATCGGCAACCCAGCTGATATCTTCTACCAATTGTCTTTACATATGCAGTGCTGGAGGGTTCTGGTCAGACAGAGGGACAGGGACTTGCTGGACTTGGCGGTGGGCGACGTCAGGAGGCTCTACGCTCGGACGCGGTCTGAGTCGACATGAAGACAACACCCCTACCGGGACCACACACGATGACTTCTCCACTTCGAGGGACCTGGGGTGTTGGTGCTGTATCATGTCATGTGTGGCGGGGAGCTATTTGAGTGTATGAACTTGTATTCGAACTTTCGATGGAGTATGTGGGTGTGGAGTTGTATCGAACCTTGTGATGTGTGGCTTTATATATAAAGCTGGGCCGGAGGGCCTTCTATTTAATCTTGAAGTGTCATGTTTATTTGCAGGGCAATCATGGCTGATGAATGCTGGGCATCATGTGGAGGTTTCAAGAGCATTTTTAGCGAGGAGAGCATGGGTCGCGAGAAGAACATAGGTTGTGGCGGCGGTCAAATACCATCGGGATTCGGGGAACACGAACACGAACGGACAGAGGGAAGGGCAAGCGAGTACAGAGCGCAGCGGCGATTCATCCGGCCCATGTACGGGGGTCTTGTCCAGCCCAATTGGGGACGCCCATGCCGCATACGAAGAAGCGACGCGCAGCCCATGAAAAAATGCGGACATGGAGACATCAAACCAGCTACCGAAGAGCGCAAAGCTTTGGCAAATTAACGATGACGTGGAGGCAGGAGAAGATAGGAAAATCAGGTATTGGGAGATTGCTATTTAGAGATAAAAGATTAGGACTGCTTCCTCTTCCTCTTGTGGAGTGCATTGACTTGAGGGCTTGGCCTTTCTCCATGGGCAAAACTTAAGATATGTTGGTCGGGTGATAAAAACACGTATGCATTGTTCTCTCTTGGAGGCATCGCCTTGGTAGAATCTCTTTTGTAGTCCGGGTGCTTTCGTTGGTGGTGGCTTGGGTATAGATGCTACTAGTCGTTGAGCACTCTGGCAGGTTTTTCTTTTGTTTTTCTTTCAGGTTGTATACATCCTTGATGTCTTGATTTGTTCTTGATATTATGTTGGCGAAGAGACTAGGCTTAATTGATATTTCAGATATTAATATATTCACGAAAAAATCTCTCCTTCCTCTGTAGAATTGACTTTGCCAGTGTACGGAACCAGATCTACACTTCATAAGCTCCATTTCAACAGATTTTGTGCGAACCAGCGGATGGTCTTATCTCTTATGCATCAGTATAATACTTCGAAATTTGATAATAGGATTAATTTACCAGATTGTTTCTCTAGAACTTGAGGTCCCTCCCCGCTCACCGTTGACCAATAAGTAACCAATAAAGCTCTTATTTATTTCCCTTTCTTTTGAGAAGAAGATCTTTCTCTTTTACTAATCAACTATGGATTGAAATACAAGGTTCGGAGAGCTTACAAGTCAAACATGAATCTTAGGAGCGAGCGAGCTACATTCAAGGTTTTTTTTTTTTGTTTAGTTTAAGTGCTTCCCAATTCGACCAAATACCTTCTTGGATGAAGGCATGATAAAAAAATGTTAGGGGCTCTGGTCATAATCGTGAATAGGGGTGGTTACTACCAATACTGAATATCACACAACAAACACATTGAGACCGTTATAGTTGACCTTGATGTTGGAAGAGAAGATTAGTCATCGGCACTATGAGGCTCCTGAGCACGCTATAGCTTCAACTTAAAGGATTATGGTTTTGTAAGGTTTTCAATCACATGAGAAAGAAGCTCCCCAAGTAGGCGCACAGGACATCCAACGACAAACCGAACCAACCGCACCCTAGACACTAAGGCATGGACTACCCTCCCGTGGGTAGAACCACCCACCTCGTTCTTTTATGCTGTGTTTGGATGCATAGAAAGTTGGCATGGAATTGAATTGGAGTAAGATTCCAAATCTGAGATGGAAATGAATTGGCTTCTAATTCAGTTCTGTTGTTTGGATGTCTTTGAATTTTGCTGTTGGAATTAAAGGACATAACTAATTCTAAATCCTGTTTGGATGTACATAGTATGGAATTTGATATTTTGTTGAACTTGGGATGAATCTGGGCCGGAGCGTCGAGGACGAGCACCTGCCGGCGAGCGCACTGGTTGGAGCTGCTAGGAGGGCCGCCTGCCGGCAAGTGCGCGGGTTGGAGCGCAGCGCCCATCTGGCGGCGAGCGTGGGTTGGAGCTTGGTGGAGGGAGGCGGGGAGGGCTACCTGCCGGCGAGCGCGCGGGCGGAGCATCGAGGACAGTGACCTGCCGGCGAGCGCGGCAGGGCGGAGCATCGAGGAGAGCCACTATCAACACCCGGATTTTTAAGTCCGGATGCCTATTATGTCATACATCGCAATCCCAGGAATATTGTTGTTGCGAGGCATAATAGTTAAGTATCACAGTCATCATTCATTACAAACCATAAGTCTTACAAATTTGGAATCACATGATCCATATTACACGAATAGTTGATCTATCGATCAACGAACAAACACAAGTTCATAGTTCATAGCGGAAGCGTAAGATACAAGGACTCTCTAGTCCACAGGCCAACGCTTGACGTTGGAAGACTCCTAGTTGTCGTAGGCGTCCTGCTGATCATCTCCTTGTTCATCTTCATACTCTGGCCATTTGAATAGCCAGGGACAAAGCCGTGAGTACTTTAAGTACTCGCAAACTAATACTAATGTAAATGCTAGACATTCTAGTATGGTTCGCTAAGCTCTAGTTTGTTTGCATAAAGCTAGTTTTAGTTCACAATATTTGAGAGAAGCTTATTCAAGTGCTAACTAACTCAAGTGGGAACATTAGTGTCATTCCCACCATTCAAGTGGTGATTTCAATTCAATTCACCACAAGTCATTTCACCATCACCTTTCAACACCATTTTCAAAGATATGACATCGGAAACTGTATGGCCTTTCCAACCGTCCGTAACCGTGGACGCGGCTATTCGAATAGGTTTACACTCTGCAGAGGTTGCACACTTGTGCCACAATATTTGATTTCATCCGTCGGGATTACCCCGAATCATCGTAACACAGTACGCGGATCATCAACCATAACCTTTCACTTACAAATCCTAGTATGAGCACCTCTCCCCATGAGCTTGGCCTCCCAGTGAAGACCAACTGTCAACCTGGGAACTGCACAGGGCTTGGCCGTACAATTCACCTCAACTTCACATCATTTCTCAACAACGGAGGCAGCCTCAAGCGTAACCCCTATGATGTGTGTTTAGAGGGAACCCATACTAAGACGCATAAACTTCCAGTTAAGCCCTACCCATAATCAGGTATTGTGGGGGTACTTAATAATTGGAAAGGTATCGCATTCAAACCAACATCATTGTTTATCAAAAATCACCATCTTCTCTTGGTCATATTCACCTTCAAAAATCATTCAATGGAATGTATCTTCATTCCAAGGTTTAAAAATTCATTTCAAATTCGCATTGTTCCCATCTAGAGTAGTCAAGTTTTATTTCATTAGCACTAGCTCTAAATCATGAGAGGTGCTATCTTGCTTTGCTTGGAAGAGACTAACTTCACTACTCTAGTAACCAACTTGTACTTTGACCAAAGTTAACTATAGAAGTAACTCATTTAGAAAACAAGTAAAACTGGTAAAGTAAAAACTTGGGCTAGGCTCATGTAAGAAAAGATAAGAATCATGGTGCCTTGCCCCAAGGGGCTTTGCACTTTGCAAGAATATTAGCTTGCCTTGGTAGTTCTCAAACTGTTCCTCCTCCTCCTCTTGGTAGCAACCTTCTTCTTCGGCGTACTCTCCGGTGCTACCGTCTAAATTTGAATACGAGTATAATTACTCACTAATTCAATGGCTATTCCATACATCACATATAAACACACAAACTATTCTATGCACACAAATAATCTACTTAGGGTGCATGGGGTGTGTTGTTTAAATAGAAATCACTTCTTTGTAATCCATATGTAAATGATAGTTTCCATAGGGTTTTTGAGAAATAATTTCCTCTCATTGAAATCTTCTTAAGATTTAATTTCTCCAACAATCATATATGAACTCATATTGACCTAAGTCAAATGTTCATCATCATTATTTGGAGAAATGATTTAAATGAGGTAGGTCACCTCATATCATTTAATATCACTACATATGATTTAAATCTCAAGTAATTCATATAAGAGAGTTTGGGACCAGGGGTCCAAACATCCCATGAACTCATGTGAGACAAGTTTAAATGAAGTATAAGACTCCACATAATTTACTTTAATAGTTTTGGACAATATCAACTAGTAAAACTAGTCCAATGATCCATTAATTAAACTAGGGCATGATCATGCAAAGTGACCACACCATTTTATTGCATAAACAATTAGTGTAAGTCAAATGTGAGCTATTAGAGTTGGAATTAACTTAATATCTATTTTGGTTGATTTTTAATAATTATTTGAATAGGGAAAAGTTCCTGCCTTGTTATTTTTATCAAATTAATTCTACAAAGAATCTGGTCATGGGACCAGTGGCATGTTGTAGATAATTTCTCTAGCTTTCCAACAATATAAAGTTCATCAAATTTGGTTTAGCCAATTTAAAACTATTGAATTTCAAAGTGGCAGCAGTATTGAAATTCATTTGTAATTATTTAAACTGGATTTGAATTAACAGGCCGGCGGGAAAACTAATTGGGCTGAAAGATTTAGAAACAGCCCAAACCAACCCAGTCCAGCCCAACCACGGTCCACAGACGCGCGGCGCGCTGACAGGGTGGGGTCCGCGCGTCAGTGACTCACTAAACCCGAATCGGTATGGGCGAGTGTGGTGCGTTGGATTAGATCGAGATCTAACGGACGTGGTTCATCGTCCCGCCGGCGAGAGAGTTCACCGGCGGCTCAGGTAGGGGGTCGGAGGGCTTACGGTGGCTCCAGCTAGGGTTGGCAATGTGCTCGGTGGAGTGGTGGACGACGGCGAAGCGACTGGTAGCAGTGGCGGAGCTCGAGGTGGTCTGGTTCGCCGTCGATTTCTGCAGGGCTTCCGCGGCGGCGATATTGCAATTGGCCCTTCTCCGGCGTGAATCAGATGAACGGTGGGGTGGTTGAGTGGCTGTGAGAGGTGGGGAGTCTGGTGGTGTGCTTGGATCAGCAAGGGGAGCTCTCCTTTTATGAGTGCTGCGGGGCAGGGTGGCGGTCGACCATGGCGCGGCGCTTCCGGTGGCTGGTCGAGCTAGGCGAGGGTGTAGCGGTGTTCTACGTGTCCAGGCGAGGTGAATGGCGGCGACAGCTTGGTCGGGGAGGGCCTGGTTGTGTCGCATTTCTTCCAGGTCTGTCGCGCCCGCGGCGGAGCAGGGTCTCCTTCTCCGGCGGCGGTGGGTGTGGGTCGTGGTCGAGGCGTTGTCTGGCGGCGTCCAGGTGTCGTGGTGATGCTCAAGGCGTCGAGAGCGGGTCCAGGGCGAGAGCGAGGTGGTGGCGCGGCGCGTGTACTGTGACGTTCGCGCGCATGTCCATGCGCGACGTCACCGGCATGGTGAGCGCGCTCTGGGCGCGCGTCGTCCGGTCCGTGTCGTCCTCGAGCGTGACCATGGCGATGCTAGGGTGGCGTAGGAGGTGCGTTGGCGTGCTGTGGCGAGGCGGCCAAGGCAGGGATGCAAGGGGAGAGAGGGGAGGTCGTCGGGCTCGGCGACATGGCCGGCATGGCCATGCCCTAGCTGCTCTCCTCCTCTCCTTAGCATTACTATGCATCATTTAGGGTTTGAGGGGACCAGGGGACACAATGGTGTAGGTCAGGGTAATTTAGGTGGAGTAGAATCACTATTTGCAATAGTTGCAAATAGTGCCCGATTTTGTAATTTGCAAAAATATCCAAATTTGAAATAATTCAAATGGTGAATCTTTTTGAAATGTGAGTGTTGATATAAGTTGTATTTGACCAGAGGTGAGTAGAGGTGGTGGTGGAAATTTAGAATTCAAGAATTGGCAAAAAAAAGCTAAGTGGAGAATGTTGCATATGTTATAAAGTTGTGACTTTGGATGAGCATTGCTCATGATCAAAGATAATTTTGGCATGGTGATCTTTACCAAAGTTGTTCACCTTGATGTTGACTTTGAAATGGTGCAAAGAGTTAGCAAGAGTTGGTTTGGGAAAATTGAATGGCAATGGCTCAAAGTGGTGATCAGACTATAATTGTCAATTTTGACCATTATCATATGTGAGCTAGATTTGTGTTTGAATTTCATTTGAATTGTGACTCTTTGATTCCAAAAGTTGTAATAAGTGTTTAATAACATTATTCAACTAATGGTGAAGATCAAATAGGTCTAGGGTCAAAATTTATAAAAAATGCCATAGGGCATATGTTAGGGTTTTTAGGGTTTTCCAATTATTGGTTTTTCTTCCTCTTTGATTTATTTGGTTGGTGATCTTCATATGATCACATTAGGGTTTTAGAGCATATCAAATACAAGTAATAACAATCATCATGGCATATCACTCAAATGCACAAGTCCTATACATGGTACTATATGCAAATTAAAAAGTTTTTGTTGGTTTGAAATTTTGCTTTCTGGAATTCTCTAACTTTCTTTTTATTGAAAATTGGGGTGTTACAAACCCTTCCCCCTTACAAAAGATCTCGTCCCGAGATCAAAAAGAAAGTTAGGTACTAAAGAGATCTGGGTACTCCTTCTTCATGAAGTCTTCGCGTTCCCATGTGGCTTCATCCTCGGTATGATTGCTCCATTGTATCTTCAGAAACTTGATGCTTCGGGTGCGGGTGGTTCGGTATGCTTCTTCCAAGATGCGAATCGGCACTTCACGGTAAGTCATATCCTGGTTGATATCCACCGATCGGTGATCGATGTTCTTGAACACTTCGGTCTTCTCCGGGACTTCAAGGCACTTCCGGAGGAGTGAGATGTGAAACACGTCGTGCACAGCCGACATCTCTTCAGGCAACTCCAGTTGATAAGATACTTCACCTCGGCGGCTGAGGACTTTGAAAGGTCCGACATATCGGGGTGCGAGCTTTCCTTTCAGTTGGAATCTCTGCATTCCTTTCAAGGGGGATACCTTAAGATAGACGAAGTCTCCGATCTCGAAGGTCATCTCCCGACGTCTCTTGTCGGTGTAGCTCTTCTGTCTCGATTGCGCCGTCTTGAGGTACTCGCGGATCTTGTGTACTTTCTCTTCGGCTTCACGAAGAACATCTGGGCCAAAAACTTGGCTCTCTCTGACTTCCGACCAGTTCAGGGGGGTACGGCATTTCCTTCCGTACAAGGCTTCAAAGGGGGCCATCTGTAGGCTGGCTTGATAGCTATTGTTGTAAGAGAATTCTGCGTAAGGTAAGCAGTCTTCCCACTTGGATCCGTATTCCAGTACGCATGCTCTAAGCATGTCTTCCAGTATCTGGTTTACTCTCTCAGTCTGTCCGTCGGTCTGAGGGTGATAGGCGGTGCTGAAATTCAGACGGGTGCCTAGTCCTTCATGCACTTTCTACCAGAACCTTGAGGTGAACTGTGATCCTCGATCTGACACTATCGATTTGGGGGTTCCGTGCAGGGCGACTATTCTGGAGATGTAAAGTTCAGCTAACTTTGGGCCTTGATAGGTGGTTTTGACGGCGATGAAATGGGCGACTTTGGTCAATCTATCGACAACTACCCATATTGAATCATTGCCTTTGCTGGATTTGGGCAGTCCGGTGATAAAGTCCATTCCTACGGAGTCCCATTTCCATTCTGGAATCTGGAGTAGCTGTAACAGTCCAGCGGGTCGTTGATGTTCTGCCTTGACTCTCTGACAGATGTCACACTTAGCGATATAGCTACCGATTTCTCTCTTCATTCCGTGCCACCAGAATTGTTCCTTCAAATCTTGGTACATCTTGGTACCTCCGGGGTGGATTGAATAAAGGGTGTCATGGGCTTCTTGCAGGATGACTTGTTTCAAGTCAGAGTCCGATGGTACGCAGAGACGTTCTTTGTACCAAAGAACTCCGGCTTCATCTACGGTGAATCCGGGGGCTTTTCCTGCGGCTATCTGTTTCTTGATTCCGTCGATGCTAGCGTTGTCCTTCTGGGCTTCCTTGATTTGGCCAACCAAGGTGGGTTGCAGTTCGATGCTGGCTAGGAATCCTTCACTCACAAGTTCAAGTCTGAACTGTTCAAACTCTTGATGTAAGCTGGGCTGTTCGGTTGCGAGCATGGAGTTCAACTGACACGGCAGTCGACTCAAAACATCCGCTACCACATTGGCCTTGCCGGGGTGGTAGTGAATCTCCATGTCGTAATCCTTGATCAGTTCGATCCATCGGCATTGTCTCATGTTTAGCTCCTTCTGGGTGAATATATATTTGAGGCTTTTGTGGTCAGAGTAGATCTCGCATCGATTACACATGAGGTAATGACGCCAAACTTTCAAGGCTAAGACCACGGCTGCAAGCTCGAGGTCATGGGTTGGGTAGTTCTGTTCATGTTTCTTGAGTTGTCTTGAAAGGTAGGATACAACCTTGCCTTCTTGCATAAGCACGCATCCAAGTCCAGTCTTGGAGGCGTCGCAATATACGTCAAAGGGCTTTGCGATATCTGGCATGATCAGGATTGGGGCTGTTGTCAGTCTACTCTTGAGCTGTTGAAAGCTCTCTTCGCATTTGTCGGTCCACTCAAACTTCCTGTCCTTTTTCAACAATTGGGTCATTGGTCGAGCGATGCTCGAAAAACCTTCTACAAATCTGCGGTAGTATCCGGCTAATCCAAGAAAAGCGCGGACCTCGGTTTGTGTGGTTGGGGCTTGCCATTCCATAACGGTTTTGATCTTTGCGGGATCTACGGCAATTCCTCCTGCAGACAAGATGTGTCCCAGGAATCCCACTTCTTCCAACCAAAACTCACACTTGCTGAACTTGGCATACAACTTGTGCTGTCTAAGGGTTTCTAGGACGATCTCCAAGTGCTGTTCATGCTCCTCTTCGGACTTGGAGTAGACGAGAATGTCGTCGATGAAGACAACGACAAACTTGTCCAAGAAGTTCATGAAGATCTTATTCATGAGATTCATGAAGTAAGCGGGGGCATTGGTCAGTCCAAACGACATGACGTTGTACTCATACAACCCATATCTGGTGGTAAAGGCAGTTTTTGGAATGTCGGTGGCTCGGATCTTCAGCTGATGGTATCCAGTTCTAAGATCTATCTTGGAGAAAACTTTGGATCCGGTGAGTTGATCAAACAAGTCTTCTATCTTGGGTAGGGGGTATTTGTTTTTGATGGTGACATCGTTAAGCTTACGATAATCCGTACATAAACGATTTGCGCCATCCTTCTTGTCCACAAACAAGACGGGGGATCTCCAAGGGGATGCACTTGGTCTAATCAGACCTTTGGCCAACATATCATCTATTTGCTTCTTCAGCTCCACAAGCTCGGTTACGTTCATGCTGTAGGCTCTCTGGGCTATGGGTCCAGTTCCGGGGATTAACTCGATGATAAACTCGATATCCCTATCCGGGGGCATACCGGGTAGATCATCCGGAAACACATCAGGGTAGCGACAAACGACCCTAATTTGATCCAGAGTTGGCTTGGATACACTTTGGTTGCAGGTGAATTTTCTGGGTAGTTTTTCAGAGACGTGCTCTACTACGATACCGGTGCTGCTGGTCATGGTTATGGCTTTCTTGGAACAATCTATCAATCCATTGTGTTTTGACATCCAGTCCATTCCTAGGACAACTTCCAAACCTTTGGTTCCAAGTATGATTAGATTGGCATAGAAATCTTCATCATGGATTTTGATTGGTACATTTTTGCAAAATTTTCTGGCTTTGGTGGTTGATCCGGGGATTTGAACTATCATAACATGCTTCAAACTAAGGGGTTGAATTTTACTTGTTGATGCAAAGTCTTCGGTGACAAAAGAATGAGATGCTCCGGAATCAAACAACACTCTGGCAGGGATGTGGTTGACAGAAAACATACCCAGTACAACATCTGGTGCTTCCTGGGCTTCTTCGGCGTTCATGTGGTAGAGGCGGCCGTTGCGGTTATTGGGGTTGTTGGGGGTGAACTTCTTGCCGGTGGAGACACGGCGTTGCTGCTGAGCAGGTGCAGCGGTGTTGCCAGCGAGCTTGGCAAGACGCTTGGGACACTCGTTGGAGTAGTGCCCCACTACACCACACTCATAACAAGTGATAGTGGTCTTGTCCTGCTTGTTCGCAACGGGCACGGCATTGCTTCCGGTTCTGGGAGCGGTGTTGGTGTTGTTGTTGTTGTTAGGGGCTCGGGGTGGAGCGCGGTTGTAGTAGTTGTTGTTGTTGTAGTTGTTGTTGTAGCCTCCTGACTTGGAGTTTCCTCCACTCCGGTTCTGATAACCGGGGCGAGAGTTCTGCATCTGGGGTTTGTTGTTTCTCGGAGTGAAACCTCCGCTTGAGCTAGGGCGAAACTTCTGGGGGTGGCTTGATCCACTCTGATTTGCCATGCGGTGCTTGCGGTTCTCATTGGCTTGGTTTAACTTGCCCTCCATCTGGATGGCGGAGTCGACAAGGGCTTCAAGGTCAGCGAAGGGGATGTTGACGAGGACAGTCTGCATCTCATCATGCGGTCCGTTCAGGAATCTCTCCTTCCTCTTCTCAACGGTGTCGGTTTCATCAGGGGCATACCTCGACAGTGTAAGAAACTTGTCGCGGTATTCAACCACCGTCATGCGACCCTGTTTCAGTTCACGGAACTCATCCCTCATCTTCTTGATAAGACCCGGGGGTACATGGTACTTGCTGAACTTGAGTTTGAAATCCTCCCAAGTCATGAATTGTCCTCCGTTCATGGCACGGGTGCTTGTCCACCAAGCGCGGGCTGGTCCAGCGAGATAGTGAGTGGCGAACAAGACTTTCTCGTTGGCCTCCACTCCGGCTACCTCCAGATTGTTCTCCATAGTCTGGAGCCAATCGTCGGCGTCGAGGGGTTCCTCGGTCTTGCTAAACACCGGAGGGTTGGTGTTTTGGAAGTTCTTGAGCTTGGATCCGGGGTGGTCATGATTTCCATGGCCTTGGTTGGCGATGTTCTGCAAGGCGATGAGGTTGGCTTGGCGTTCGGCTCTTTCGGTTTCCCGGTCGGCAAGCATGGTTTGCAGCAGTTGCAACATCGCGTCGTTGGTGCGATTTGGAGGGGCCATCTGAAGATATAGAAGATCATGAGATAAGAGGGAACATTCTATGGTTCATTTTGGTTAAGTTTGAAAAATTATTTGAAAACTTGTAATCTTTTCATGACAAACATAACATTCATTCATTCATTCCACACATGATACAAACTAACACACACATACTCCAATGGTTTTAAGAACCATTCTCATGCTACGATACAAAGGACGGGATACAACTCACACCTACATAAGTGAGACTAGTGCAACTACTCCTCATCCTCGACATCGATCGGGACGTAGTCGTCGGGTCCTGCCTCCAGGAACTCGTAGTCCTCCTCCTCGGTGTTCTCGTCCTCCTCAAAGTCGTTGTCGTTGCTCAGGAAGGCGTCTCCTCCCTGAATATCGATGCCTCCATCGTCATCCTCCAGCTGACGAATCTGATCCTCCTGGGCCTTGACAGTGGCCTCAAGTGACGCGATCCGGGCGCGAAGGCGACGAATCGTAGCGTCCTTCTTGGCACGCTGCTAGCGAAGGCTCTTGCGGTCGTTGTTGAGTAACTTGATCGCCTCACCCTGATCGGTGATGTGAGCATGGGTCTGGTTCGCGTAAGCGCGAGTGGCGTCGAGGTCCCTCTGAGTCTGGTAGAGCATGAAGTCCAGGTGCTCAGCATGGTGCCTCAACTCCGGGTGCGGCTGCAGCTCCATGGGCACTCCCGCGGCATCACGCCTCACAAGGTGGGCGTAGCGAGAGGCGAGGATGCGCACCACGTTCTGTCCACAGAGGCGCACAAGTGCCTCCTGAAGGCCACGTGCGAGTCCGTCGAGCCAGTTGCTCTCGCGGAAGGAGAAGAGGATCCTCTCCGAGGTGGGAGGCTTTGCCCCTCAAGTCGGCAGTGATCACCCACTGCAACTCTCCTCCGGGCGTGTCGTCCAGCTGAACCCCGTGGAACTCGGGGTGTGGGCGCCCAAGGAAGTCAGAGACGGCGTTGAGGTAGTGCTCGAAGATCAAGCTCCCTCCGTTCCCAAGCTGATAAAACTTGGTGTTGATGGGTTCATTCGGCTCCATCTGAAAGAGAATTGGATGAGTAAGTTAGAGAGTGCAAAGTGTGGCAAAATTTTAAGTTGATTCAAATAAGATAGAACATGATTCATCAAATTTTGGCAAAGTCTCAAAGACAAGAGTGTAGTAAATTTTCACAAATATTTTCCTTCATTTGATTTCAAAGTTAAGTTTTTCAGAACGCCCATTCTAACTAAGGTCTTCTAAGGTCAAACAATGGCTCTGATACCAACTTGTCAACACCCGGATTTTTAAGTCCGGATGCCTATTATGTCATACATCGCAATCCCAGGAATATTGTTGTTGCGAGGCATAATAGTTAAGTATCACAGTCATCATTCATTACAAACCATAAGTCTTACAAATTTGGAATCACATGATCCATATTACACGAATAGTTGATCTATCGATCAATGAACAAACACAAGTTCATAGTTCATAGCGGAAGCGTAAGATACAAGGACTCTCTAGTCCACAGGCCAACGCTTGACGTTGGAAGACTCCTAGTTGTCGTAGGCGTCCTGCTGATCATCTCCTTGTTCATCTTCATACTCTGGCCATTTGAATAGCCAGGGACAAAGCCGTGAGTACTTTAAGTACTCGCAAACTAATACTAATGTAAATGCTAGACATTCTAGTATGGTTCGCTAAGCTCTAGTTTATTTGCATAAAGCTAGTTTTAGTTCACAATATTTGAGAGAAGCTTATTCAAGTGCTAACTAACTCAAGTGGGAACATTAGTGTCATTCCCACCATTCAAGTGGTTATTTCAATTCAATTCACCACAAGTCATTTCACCATCACCTTTCAACACCATTTTCAAAGATATGACATCGGAAACTGTATGGCCTTTCCAACCATCCGTAACCGTGGACGCGGCTATTCGAATAGGTTTACACTCTGCAGAGGTTGCACACTTGTGCCACAACATTTGATTTCATCCGTCGGGATTACCCCGAATCATCGTAACACAGTACGCGGATCATCAACCATAACCTTTCACTTACAAATCCTAGTATGAGCACCTCTCCCCATGAGCTTGGCCTCCCAGTGAAGACCAACTGTCAACCTGGGAACTGCACAGGGCTTGGCCGTACAATTCACCTCAACTTCACATCATTTCTCAACAACGGAGGCAGCCTCAAGCGTAACCCCTATGACGTGTGTTCAGAGGGAACCCATACTAAGACGCATAAACTTCCAGTTAAGCCCTACCCATAATCAGGTATTGTGGGGGTACTTAATAATTGGAAAGGTATCGCATTCAAACCAACATCATTGTTTATCAAAAATCACCATCTTCTCTTGGTCATATTCACCTTCAAAAATCATTCAATGGAATGTATCTTCATTCCAAGGTTTAAAAATTCATTTCAAATTCGCATTGTTCCCATCTAGAGTGAGGGGTGCTATCTTGCTTTGCTTGGAAGAGACTAACTTCACTACTCTAGTAACCAACTTGTACTTTGACCAAAGTTAACTATAGAAGTAACTCATTTAGAAAACAAGTAAAACTGGTAAAGTAAAAACTTGGGCTAGGCTCATGTAAGAAAAGATAAGAATCATGGTGCCTTGCCCCAAGGGGCTTTGCACTTTGCAAGAATATTAGCTTGCCTTGGTATTTCTCAAACTGTTCCTCCTCCTCCTCTTGGTAGCAACCTTCTTCTTCGGCGTACTCTCCGGTGGTACCGTCTAAATTTGAATACGAGTATAACTACTCACTAATTCAATGGCTATTCCATACATCACATATAAACACACAAACTATTCTATGCACACAAATAATCTACTTAGGGTGCATGGGGTGTGTTGTTTGAATAGAAATCACTTCTTTGTAATCCATATGTAAATGATAGTTTCCATAGGGTTTTTGAGAAATAATTTCCTCTCATTGAAATCTTCTTAAGATTTAATTTCTCCAACAATCATATATGAACTCATATTGACCTAAGTCAAATGTTCATCATCATTATTTGGAGAAATGATTTAAATGAGGTAGGTCACCTCATATCATTTAATATCACTACATATGATTTAAATCTCAAGTAATTCATATAAGAGAGTTTGGGACCAGGGGTCCAAACATCCCATGAACTCATGTGAGACAAGTTTAAATGAAGTATAAGACTCCACATAATTTACTTTAATAGTTTTGGACAATATCAACTAGTAAAACTAGTCCAATGATCCATTAATTAAACTAGGGCATGATCATGCAAAGTTAATACACCATTTTATTGCATAAACAATTAGTGTAAGTCAAATGTGAGCTATTAGAGTTGGAATTAACTTAATATCTATTTTGGTTGATTTTTAATAATTATTTGAATAGGGAAAAGTTCCTGCCTTGTTATTTTTATCACATTAATTCTACCAAGAATCTGGTCATGGGACCAGTGGCATGTTGTAGATAATTTCTCTAGCTTTCCAATAATATAAAGTTCATCAAATTTGGTTTAGCCAATTTAAAACTATTGAATTTCAAAGTGGCAGCAGTATTGAAATTCATTTGTAATTATTTAAACTGGATTTGAATTAACAGGCCGGCGGAAAAACTAATTGGGCTGAAAGATTTAGAAACGGCCCAAACCAACCCAGTCCAGCCCAACCACTAAACCCGAATCGGTATGGGCGAGTGTGGTGCGTTGGATTAGATCAAGATCTAACGGACGTGGTTCATCGTCCCACCGGCGAGAGAGGAGTTCACCGGCGGCTCAGGTAGGGGGTCGGAGGGCTTACGGTGGCTCCAGCTAGGGTTGGCAATGTGCTCGGTGGCGTGGTGGACGACGACGAAGCGACTGGTAGCAGTGGCGGAGCTCGAGGTGGTCTGGTTCGCCGTCGATTTCTGCAGGGCTTCCGCGGCGGCGATCTTGCAATTGGCCCTTCTCCGGCGTGAATCAGATGAACGGTGGGGTGGTTGAGTGGCTGTGAGAGGTGGGGAGTCTGGTGGTGTGCTTGGATCAACAAGGGGAGCTCTCCTTTTATAGCGTTGCTTGAGTGCTGCGGGGCAGGGTGGCGGTCGACCATGGCGCGGCGCTTCCGGTGGCTGGTCGAGCTAGGCGAGGGTGTAGCGGTGTTCTACGTGTCCAGGCGAGGCGAATGGCGGCGACAGCTTGGTCGGGGAGGGCCTGGTTGTGTCGCATTTCTTCCAGGTCTGTCGCGCCCGCGGTGGAGCAGGGTCTCCTTCTCCGGCGGCGGTGGGTGCGGGTCGTGGTCGAGGCATTGTCTGGCGGCGTCCAGGTGTCGTGGTGATGCTCAAGGTGTCGAGAGCGGGTCCAGGGCGAGAGCGAGGTGGTGGCGCGGCGCGTGTACTGTGACGTTCGCGCGCATGTCCATGCGCGATGTCACCGGCATGGTGAGCGCGCTCTGGGCGCGCGTCGTCCGGTCCGTGTCGTCCTCGAGCGTGACCATGGCGATGCTAGGGTGGCGTAGGAGGTGCGTTGGCGTGCTGTGGCGAGGCGGCCAAGGCAGGGATGCAAGGGGAGAGAGGGGAGGTCGTCGGGCTCGGCGACATGGCCGGCATGGCCATGCCCTAGCTGCTCTTCTCCTCTCCTTAGCATTACTATGCATCATTTAGGGTTTGAGGGGACCAGGGGACACAATGGTGTAGGTCAGGGTAATTTAGGTGGAGTAGAATCACTATTTGCAATAGTTGCAAATAGTGCCTGATTTTGTAATTTGCAAAAATATCCAAATTTGAAATAATTCAAATGGTGAATCTTTTTGAAATGTGAGTGTTGATATAAGTTGTATTTGACCAGAGGTGAGTAGAGGTAGTGGTGGAAATTTAGAATTCAAGAATTGGCAAAAAAAAAGCTAAGTGGAGAATGTTGCATATGTTATAAAGTTGTGACTTTGGATGAGCATTGCTCATGATCAAAGATGATTTTGGCATGGTGATCTTTACCAAAGTTGTTCACCTTGATGTTGACTTTGAAATGGTGCAAAGAGTTAGCAAGAGTTGGTTTGGGAAAATTGAATGGCAATGGCTCAAAGTGGTGATCAGACTATAATTGTCAATTTTGACCATTATCATATGTGAGCTAGATTTGTGTTTGAATTTCATTTGAATTGTGACTCTTTGATTCCAAAAGTTGTAATAAGTGTTTAATAACATTATTCAACTAATGGTGAAGACCAAATAGGTCTAGGGTCAAAATTTATAAAAAAATGCCATAGGGCATATGTTAGGGTTTTTAGGGTTTTCCAATTATTGGGTTTTCTTCCTCTTTGATTTATTTGGTTGGTGATCTTCATATGATCACATTAGGGTTTTAGAGCATATCAAATACAAGTAATAACAATCATCATGGCATATCACTCAAATGCACAAGTCCTATACATGGTACTATATGCAAATTAAAAAGTTTTTGTTGGTTTGAAATTTTGCTTTCCGGAATTCTCTAACTTTCTTTTTATTGAAAATTGGGGTGTTACAGCCACCTGCGGGCGAGCGCGGTGGGGGAGCGTAGAGGACGGCGACCTTCCGGTGAGCGCAGCGGCCATCTGCCGGCGGGGCCAGGGCAACGCGCTGGCGAGGGCGGGGCAACGCGCTGGCGGGAATGGGGGAACACGGCGGTGGGGCAGCACGGCGGCGGGGGCGTTTGGGTGGGGACGCGAGCGAGGCGGGGAGGGAGACGAGGCCAAGCGGTACTTCTCGATTCCGAGCGATTCGGAGGGGCTGAGCTTGGAAAGTTGGGACGACTATTTGCACGCAACGACTCAGCGCTCGGAATTTCGGCAAGTTTCCACGCGAGGATTCCGAGAGCAAACCAAACAGCAGAATTCGCGGAATCGACCCAAATTCCAATTCCATGTCCAGTTTCCATACATCCAAACACAGCATAAGTAAATATCGATCAAGTAAGAACTAGCAAAATCATACTTCATTTGTCTATAAATAGATGGTTTGTCGAAATCTGGATGTATCTAAACCATGGAAAAAAATAGCGCGCTATTCCAACGCTAATAGCACGCTATAGCATATCTGGAGAGCCGACGCTACGCTTAGCACGCTATAGCATGCTAATAGCGTATTTTTAGACCCACGCTATTTTGTTATAGCGCGCTATTTTTTTCCTTGATCTAAAGACAAGTAGATAAATTTTAGACGTTTATTTATAGACAGAGTTACTACTCTTTTTACCTAAAATCTTGTTGGCGTGCGGCCGCCCAAACGATGCGCCGAGCGGGCGGTGTCGTGGCCACCTGATCCTTTTCAGGTGTCGTATTGTCCGGTGGGTGTAACCGTTGCTCTCGTCATGGGTCCCACATGTCGGTGACTGGGTTGGTGGTTTCGTCGTGAGAAAAATAACTACACCGCTGTTTCGAATTTGGGGGATCGTGCCCACTTCTCCACTCCGCATCCCGCAGTTCCCCTATCTCCTCTCTCGGCAGCGGCGGACCTCGCCGGCGATTGCGCGGTGATTTGGTGGTTGCCGGAGGCTGTAGGGGTCGGCGGGGTGGCGCTCCGCAACGGGGGCGACTGGATCGGAGACGCCGACCTCGGGAGCGACTGCCGCGGCGAGGAGGCGGGTCGCGCTCCGCAACGGGGGCGACTGGATCTCAGCGGCGAGTCAATCAGCGCTGAGGACGTGTTCCGCCGCCGCGCCGCCGTGCATTTCCGTGTCGCGGTAATCACCTCCTTCTCCCCTGCAGCACTCTAACCGCATTTTCGGTAGTAGTTGGTGTCTACCCGCGGCGAGGTGGCGCGGAACTCTAGATTGAGGTCGACCGCGCCGAGGTGAGGTCGACCGCTGCGAGGTGGCGCGGAGAGGGTGGGGGTGCTCGCCTTCCCGTTGATTTTTGCGATGACGGTGGGCGTGATGGCGATGACGGGCCTGGGCGGGCCGTTCCCGCGGGGGCTGCTGCTGCGCTGCGCGGTCTGGACGGCGGCGAGGATGTGGTGGGCCTTGAGAAGCTCGCTGGGGTCGGGGTGGGGCCACTTGCGGACGCCGATGGTGTGGTGGCCGACGAAGACGGGGCCGTGGTGGACCTGGTGGTGCGCGAAGGCTTTTGGTCTAGGCGACTGTGGTGGTGGTGGTGACGGTGGTGGATGTGGTGGTGGTGATGGTGGCGGTGGCGTTGGAGCTGGCGAGCGTGAGCGGCGGGGTGACGAGCGAGACGAGGTGTGCGGCGGGGTTGAGTGGCGGGGTGGGGAGGAAGAGGAGGAAGACGACGAGGCGGGAGAAGCGGAAGCCCACGGTCATGGATGTGGCGCAGAAGAGCGTGTGCAGGATGAGCCAGGTGGTGGGCAGCGACGGCTTGGCCAGCTCCGGCGCGGAGTCCGGCGAGGCCACCGACAGCGGGAGCTTCATGTCGCCGGGCGACGAGATTTCCTCGTGGCTACTTCGGCTGGCGCGTGTGAACTCTGAACCGCTCAGCTTTGCGAAGTGATTGCAGGTTGGGTTTGGGTCAGGCGAGAGGGTCGAGGAGTTTTGAGGTTTTTTTCTGGATAAGTTGATGTTGTAGTTGCTTTTTGTACTCCTGTTATTGCTAATCCAGGTGTGTTTGTTGCCTGTAGTGGTAGGAAACTTGCTTATGCACTGGTAGAAAACATGCTTATGCAGTTATGCAGTTTTGCAGTGGTAGAAAATTTGCTTATGTAATTATAAAAATCAATACAACTCTGGGTTGAAGACCACCATCTAGGTTGTTTATGCATATTGAAAACATGAGGCTATGTCTTCCTAGGTTCAAGTCTAAAACCAATCACACCTTATGAATTTTATTAGTTTTGATTCAGTTGTGTATTGAAAATAAAGGCTAGAACCTATACTTGAGTTTTCTTATAGACTGAATGAAGAGTTGTATTGATTTTTATAATTTTGTATTTTTGTTTGTTGCTCAACTAGAATTTTTTTTTGCCTGCCTTGTACTGCTATGTTTTTTTTGTTGCCTGTAGTGATATGTTTGTTGCTCTAGTGCTATGTTTTGTTGCCTCTTGTGCTATTAAAGTTGATATGCAGAATGAATCTTTTTTGTTTTGCATAGTTTGCTTTTATTTGGGTTGTTATTGCTCAACTTTGCTATGTTTGTTGTCTGTAGTGCTAGTAAAGTTGCTATGTAGATTCAGTTCTTCCTCCTGTAATTTTCATGTTGATAAGGTTACCTACTTATCATTTGTTTTTTTAGCAAATAGGTGTGCTAAAATGGTAGGAACTGATCCGTCTGAAGTAGCTGGGTCTTCTTGGTCACCAAAGCAAGTTCAGGTTAGTTTTCCTTTTAATCTCTTGTTTTTTTGCTTTTCTGCATTTGTATTCACTTAAATGGTTGGGTCCCTTTTTCTCCTACAAACTTTTATATGTGTTTATATGTGTGTTGACTCCCCAATGCAGCCTACCAGTCATATTGCAATGAAACAGAAGGCTGCGACTGTCGAGGCATCCTCCAAAAAGGAAGAAGAACAAGGAGGTACCACAAAAGGCTGGGGATGCTGGAGTTCGAAGAAGACGACATCGAAACGAGAAAGAAAAGGAAGTTAAGAAAAAAGGATAGCGCAGATGTAAGTTTACTTGTACTCACGATGCATCATTTCTTACACAGAGCATTTTTGTATAATTGTTGCATTGGGTAGGTTCTTTTTGTAACATGCAGTAAATTTAAGAGTTGATTGGACTTTTAGGAGTAACTTTTTTTCTTTTTCTATTTTTTGTGCAACTTGGCTATGCAGGAAATAAGAAACAGGGCATCACCATCCCGTTTCTTTGCTCTAAATGGTGATCTTAATGCTGATCAAAGGATTGCCATACTAAAGATGGACTTAGGTGGTCTTCTCAACATCGGTGCATGCACTATGCCTATTGATCTCAGCCAATGGGTTATGAAGTGTTACAATCATAAGAATTCAGAGTTAGTGATACCCAACAGGGGGAAGATACAGATTGACGCTGAAAGTGTTTCAAGAGTTTGGGGCTACCAAATTCTGGGCTGAAAGTTTGTTACGAGATGAAGATGGACATCATCAAAGCAATCAATGAGGACTACGGTTTTCCTGGAACGAATGCTCCTGAAAAGACTGCATGGTGTAAGATGATAAGAGATATGAAAGGTCTTTGCGACGACCGATTTCTCCGAGCTTGGGCTATTGTTGCTTTTGATTGCTTCCTTGCGCCTACTACCGGCCTTAAAGTTAGCCCACGCTGCTACCCTGCTGTATATGATACCAAGCTTCTTCCTCAGACAAATATATGCCAGTTTGTTGCTGATCAGATTAGGGTTGCTTTCAGCGCCTTGGGAAATAAGAAGTCCTGTACATTGCTGCGTATTTCATTTGGTGGTAAGTGTATTATTTCCTATGATGAACACAATACAGAGAATAGCATATATGAGGGAAATTATTGTTTACATTCAAACATTTTTAGTTGCTAGTTTTTGAGATATGACCAGCCTGTGTGTTAATTCATGGTTCCACTGTATTTAATCTATGCTGATTGCTTTTTGGTACATAGTTTTTGCACATGTCTTTGCTGTTAGTTGCCTTGTTCAAGTCATAAATTGCCTCCCAACTATGTATTGCATAATCCACCAAGAGCTCTTTTTCTGGTTTTTTATCAATGAATTTGTTGCCTTCAATCCATATTTAGTTGCTTAGAAATACAGTTTTTTAAGTTGCCTCACATGAAGTTTTTTGCTTTTTCTTTTTTTATGATGTTTTTGTGAGCCAACAAGATTTTTCGACAGATTTCATATATGTTTTTGTTGCCTATATTAGTTGTGAAGTTGCATGAATAGGAATTGTAGTTGCCTATATTGGTTACAAAGTTGCTATTCACTTCAGATATCGATTATGAATTTTGCATGAAAATAGCTACTGTATTTGCCTTGAATTTTGCAGTCACTTTATAACCTCATGAAAATAGCTACTGTTTCTTGTTTCTCCAATGCTTCCTTTGCCCCCTCACACATCCCTATTTTTTGATGAGCGAGATCTTTGTACCTTGATTCACTAGAAGTTGATGAGGTTATAAGTGACGCAATCCTCGTGTTGATGCAGGACAGACTCATTAATCAGCAAGGTGAAGAAGAAGGATAGGATTAGCCCTGGAGTTTCCGACAAATTACAAGTATGCAATAGACCATAAACTTCTTTTTAATTTTGCTAAGATAACTTTTTCATTTCTTAGAAAGTTCACAGTCTTCTTTTTTATTGCCCTTACACTGATACATTTTTTCCAATTTTCTTTTATGCATTTAAAAACCAGCTGAAGGAGAAATACAGGGACACTCAACAGGGTGGTCTTTTTGGAGGATTGCTAAAGGCTGAACAGTTTACTGCGTCTAATCTGCCACGAGACTACGACCAAAGTGTGAGCACCTAAAATAATACTTATTTCTTAGTTATAGCATAGTTTTTATATCATTCTTTTTCCACAACTTATAATTGTTAAGAATTTTGTTTCCTGATTTCAATTGTTACAGAAGAAAAGGAAAATTTCTGCGTTGCTTTATGGTCTGTGCTCTGAATTTGAAGAGTCGATGGCAAAGTTTGTCCAGGGGATTGGCAATCTTGAGCAACGTACTGCTGCTGGAAGCACTACTCGTGCCAATGTAGTACCGAAGGAAAAACCACAGAGGCCAAGGAAGAGGCAGCGTATGAGTCAAGAAGAAGAGGCAGCACTTCAAGATGATACTGATGACTCCGCAAATTCTGATGACGATGAAGCTGACAACCTGGTATTGAATGATGATGATAGCGACGATGACAGAAGGCAAGTAATTATCAAAACTCAAATGCAAAACATGAAACATTATAACAGGCAACTTCATGATCATTTAGATGCAATTTTAATTACTATTACAGGCAACTAAAAGTACAAAGCAGGCAACTTCATTACCATTTGTAGCAATTAATTTACCAGTACATGCAACTAGAACTGCATTTATCTGCAACTTTCCCAAATTTATTTTCCATCGCAATTATATTGTGCAAGTAAACTAATAAACACAGGCAACTTCATGACCATTTTCCAGCTATTTTTTTAATAGCCATTACATGCAACTACAACTGTTCAAACTGCAACTTTACCAAAATAAATAATCTATGCATAGTTTTTTGATTCCCCTTTTTCGTGTTAACAGGGAAGAAGATACCGAGGATGACAGTGAGAATGATAACAACGATGACAACCGAGCTGACGTTGAGGATGATGGGGAACAACGTGATGACGCTGATGAGGAGGAGGTTGAAGGGAATGGGGACGATGACGAAGAGGAAGAGGAAGATGAAGAGGAAGAGGAAGAGGAACAGGGAGATGATGATGAATTTGATGGTAAAGGAGGTGATGACGGAGATGATGGCGGTGATGGTGATGGAGGCAACAATGCTTGCAACTGGCGGTCGGGGGGACAAAACGACGATATGTATGATGATGAAGCTAGTGATGATTCTTTGACCAACGCGTACTATCTTAATACCAGGAGTAAAAGGGGCGATGCAGTACGGGTGACAAGAGGAAAAAGAAGGATGATGCTTAGATGTTTTGCCAACAAAGAACAATGGAGGATGCATCAGTGCCTGACTTGTGCAGATTTGAGAAAAAGAGTAAGCTTGCAGACATCCCTCCAACGGAAAAACATGTTGTTCTTGAGGAAAGGTCACATAATATCAAAGAAAATGTGTCCAAAGAACATTCAACCCCCAATGCTGCACATGAGGATGGATTGGCTTTCATCAATGATATGCAAGGTAGCCCGGGGGCATACATGGAGTTTCTTGGTCGAACTCCTAGTCACATGACAGAAGATGTGCAACATGATGAGCTCACATTGGGTAAACATGCAAGTGCCATGAAAAACATCAACAAACAGTCAGCTACTGAAGCTATTCATGCAGGTTTGCAGGGAACACATTCAAATGCCGGACTGAAGGCAACATCAGTCACAGTTGTTGCAACTTCCAGTAGTATACAGGCAACTAATCTTTGGGCCCGAGGCAACTACAGCTAGCCCGAGACAAGCGCAAATCCAAGAGCCTTTCAAAGATGTTCGTCAGTCCAGCTGCATCATCCACCACAGCAGGCAACTCCTACCACCATGCAGGGGAATACACTGAGATGCCGCGCAACTCATGCTGCCAGGGAGGCAACAACACCTGGACCTGTTTGTACCTCACCAACTGATCATGCAACAAGTGTTGCAAACAAGGCAACTACCAGTTCACCTGCAGCAACAAGCCCTTTGGAACATGCAACTCCAGCCCTACAGGTGCCAGTTGTGCCCAGCAATAGGGTGCAGTTTAGTCCTCCTACACGTCAAACATGCCCACCGCCATCTCCACACACAGCTCCTCGAGGGTCTTTGTCGCAGGATGAGGTATACAGTTTGATCAACAAGAGCATCGCGTCACCGGACATGCCCCAGCATATGCAGCGCAGCAAATCTGCTGAGACAAAGTGGAAGGAACAAGGGAATTATAAGATGAAACTCCCGAGGTCCAGGTCTGGAAGTGAGCTTCTGGAAGGGTATTGCAATGCGCCAACATTCAATCTTGGCCCGGAATTCGATTTGACTGAAAATCAAAAGGCTGCAACATGTGCATCCGCAGATGAAGAGTATGATGCTTTGGAAGGAATTGATCCTGCAGAGATTGAGAGGGTTTGTATTGCTGCCGAGCAAGCACGCAGACCTGTGCACGAGCAACAAAGAAGCGAACGAGAATTCAATATCTCCAAACAGCTTTCAAACACCTATGAAAGAAGCGAGAGAATGTTGCAAGCTGAATCAATATCGGGTGGTACAGAAGCTCAACGGTTCCTCATCAATTCCAGAGGAGGATAATCAAGCTTCCACCGTGCAAAAAATCTCCATTTGTCAATGTTGATAGCACCAAAACGGTTCAGTGCTCAATTTGAAGTGAACAAACTGTATGCTATGGTAATCCAGTATGCAGTAAGAAGCACTAGGCAACAGAATTCAGATGACAAAAGGTTTCTCCTACCTACAACATGCACTAGTTTTCTTCCATGAATCAATGATGCATGCTTAGTTGCAAACACTTTTTTATTGCAACTTATCTAATTTGGGGTTGTCTTTCTCCCTTCAATTTCTTTACAGCCCTCATATCGTGGACTTTGGTGGATACCATATTACGGCCAAGGAACTCGCAAACTCAATGAAGCCAGGTGGTTGGCTACATAGTGCAGTTATGGAAGTGGGAATTCAGGCAATCACAAAGAACATGACACCATCATCTAACAAGGTCATCATGCCACTGAGGATAGGAGTAAGTACAAGTCATGTACAGTATGAGAAACTTTCTTTTGTGTTTTGGACATGAAAATGCTGATTACTATTTTTGTTTTTTTTGTTTCGTTTGCAAAGACTTGGTTGCAGAACCTCGACTTTAACCGCCATGAAATGAAGGAGCTGTTCAGTTATGAAAGACGTTTAGATAAGAAAGACATGGTATAACTTCCTTTCTTTTCTCTATTTTTTTAAAAAAAATCTATTGTTTTGCATTTTTTCATGGTTGCTGCTAACCATGCAATTCATGCTAAAAACATGCCATTAAATACTGAAGCAACTTTCTTTACATACAAAGTAATTTCAATCCCATTCCAGGCAACACTCTCTCTTGTTTAAGAAGCAACTACTTTTAGTGACTCCAGTATTATTTATCACCAACAAAAACATTTACAGGCAACATTCTTTTCTTTTGTATAGCAAATACTTCCAAACAATAAGTAATTTCAAACCATACCCATCCAACATCCTTATTACTACTATGTGTAATTTAGAACCAATTCAAGGCAAATACAGTAGCTATTTCCATGCAAACTCATAATCAATATGTGCAACTAATAATTTTTTTTAAACATGTTTTGTACTTCTGGTGTTAAGATAGAATGAAAAGAACTTTGTACTAAATTTCATGCAACTTCAAGGCAAATCTGAGCAACTACAGCTACTATTCATGCAACTTCACAACTAATACAGGCAACAAAGCACATGTCTTCTCATGAATAACCTTTTTTTTTACTAAATTTTTGCTCTGTTTTATTTTAAGCTCTGACCAAACAGTAATTATATATGTCAAACTACCAGGTCATGATACCTGTCTGCGAACCACTAAACAAGAAGACAAAAAATGAACCTCTCGTTAACCACTATTGGTTGTTAACTGTGAACATGAGGGACAAGAGGTATCAAGTGCTCGATTCATGGAGGTCATTCAATGACAAAGCTCTAAGGGAAACTTACAAGAAGATCCGCACTACTCTGTCCATTCTATGGGAGGAGAACTACAACAAGTCTAAAATCAAAATAGATGATTTCATCTTGCAAGAAATAGCAGTGCCAAAGCAAACCAATAAGTAAGCAATACCACTTGTTTTATAAACTATGTTTTTATGCTTTCTTTTCCACTTTGTGTTTAACATTCCATGGTCTTTTACTCACTGCCTTTTTATTTACTTGTTCTTTCTTTTGGTGGTAAGTGTATTTTTTTTCCTATGATGAACACAATACAGAGAATAGCATATATGAGGGAAATTATTGTTTACATTCAAACATTTTTAGTTGCTAGTTTTTGAGATATGACCAGCCTGTGTGTTAATTCATGGTTCCACTGTATTTAATCTATGCAGTTGCTTTTTGGTACATAGTTTTTGCACATGTACTGCTGTTAGTTGTCTTGCTCAAGTCATAAATTGCCTCCCAACTATGTATTGCATAATCCACCAAGAGCTCTTTTTTCTGGTTTTTTATCAATGAATTTGTTGCCTTCAATCCATATTTAGTTGCTTAGAAATACAGTTTTTTAAGTTGCCTCACATGAAGTTTTTTGCTTTTTCTTTTTTATGATGTTTTTGTGAGCCAATAAGATTTTTCAGGTAATTCAATTCTGTTTTGTGAGCCAACAAGATTTTCTCAGATTTTCATATATGTTTTTGTTGCCTATATTAGTTGTGAAGTTGCATGAATAGGAGCTGTAGTTGCCTATATTGGTTACAAAGTTGCTATTCATTTCAGATATCGATTATGAATTTTGCATGAAAATAGCTCTTGTATTTGCCTTGAATTTTGCCTTGAAATAAGCAGTGCCAAAGCAAACCAATAAGTAAGCAATACCACTTGTTTTATAAACTATGTTTTTATGCTTTTTTTCCACTTTGTGTTTAACATTCCATGGTCTTTTACTCACTTTGCCTTTTTATTTACTTGTTCTTTCTTTTAATCGCGTCTTATGGTGTTGCAGCCATGATTGTGGGGTTTGCACGCTCATGAATGAGGACGGCTGGGGAGGGAGATTGCCACGAGAATATAAAGCCGAGGATATCCCAAAGATAAGAAAGTTCTTTGGCCTTACAGTTGGGTTACTTGAGAAGATAACAAAGGAAAGCTGGAGGCAAATTCTAAACATTTGAAGAACAAGTATCTGAGACATCAATTCCTTTTTTTGGTTTCTACTTTTTAATAAATGTTATCGTGCATCATTTTTTCTACTTACATGTTATAATTCATCTCCTAATTCAGTTTTTCATACTCGCCAGTACATGTCTGATATCAATGTTCTCATAGTTGCTTCATTGTCATCACAATTTGCTTGCACTAGTACTGCATTTTGCATCGTTTTAACCTAAAAGTTGCCACAACACATAACAGCAAGGAAATTATTTCATATTTTCAGAGTTGCACACTAGACTACAATAAGGGAGGCAAAGACTTTTCTTTGATTTTTCAATAAGTCACAACTAATGTAGACAACTAAAAGAGAAAAAAAAATAAAGCTCGCGGAGAACTACAAATGACTTGTGTTTATAGCGATTACTACGAAACCTAAGCTTGCAAGTTGCAGAATTGTGCTCGAGCAGAACCACAAGTGTGACACCGAACTTTTTCTTTGGATGCAACTCAAGAGCTGAAGCTGTACGGTGCTCCTTAGTCCTCCCTTTAGTCGTTGTTTTTGCCGGGTCCCTAGGTTTCGTAGGCTGATCGGGTGCACTAGTGGACGGGACTTCTTGAGACATGCTTCTTCTTCTTGAGCGACTTGTTCAAGTGAGATATCTCTCGTTGCTGCAGCTCTCAAATGTTTGTTAACAATGGCAGTAGCTGCGTCTGTTCTACTAGCAATACGGGCAAGTTTTGTGAATCCCATATTAAGGTTCGCGTGCCGCAATTGCACTTGTGATTACGGAGGCATAACATACGGCTGTTCAAAGCTAGCTGCTGGCACATAACCACTCAAAGCACCTTGAGTCCACCTTTTTAGGATATACCTATCTGGTATCTCATCAACACCAAGGTGGGTGAAGATCTTTAAGATGTGGCAACAAAGTATACCATCCCTGTCCATCTTGGAGCACTCACAGTAATACGTCCCTTCTTCCTTATTAGCGGTTACCAGGTAGGTCCTAGTACCATATTTTGCGCACCATCCCCTGTTTGGCTCAAGCTTGTAAAAGTTGCAACCAAATGGTAACACATTGTACCTCCCAATCAGCTCAAACTCGTTCCGGAACCTCAAATATATGTCTCTGCCGGTAAACTTTGAAAGCATGTTCCTCAACGGGAATGGTGACCATGGACGAAGTTCCAAACAATCCGTCTGTAATCATTACCCCCTTCTTTCACAAGTACATGAGTCTGCAACTTCTCATCTTGTTGTACAAAGTGTAGTATAGACTTTTTTGGGTTCGTATAGCGTTTGAGAATGGCATTAAAGCCCTCACTTCGTTGCGTGGACTGCAGGAATGGGAAGAATCTGTGCTTGAAGTAGCATGGTACCCACTTAGCACGATTAGCATAGAGAGTCGTAAAGTAAGAATTTGCACCACCAACAACTGGCCACTTGCCTACAAACAGAGCCCATTTTGCCTCAAACTCCTCTGGTGAAAAGCTGAAATCGATGTAATCATTGAAATCTTCAGCTAAACCAGGGTTCCTACTTGATGTAGGGCCACATTTCAAGCTGTGCGTTACGCATTATGTGCAGCGACAATTACGGTGAACGAGAAGATGGGAACAATCTGCCAATCGACACCGCCATAGCACCATCTTGGTGCTGTGATAATATTGTCCGGGGCAAGACCATTCATGGCAATAAGGAAACTCTCAAACAACCAATCATAGCTTGTTGCCAATTCTTGCTTAACAAATCCACAACCCGACATGATGGACTGCCCATGTTTATTTATCCCAATGAATGGTGCAAAAGGCATCTTGTACTTATTTGTCAAGTAAGTTGCATCAAAGGAGACACGATCATGGTAAGCCTCTCGCATATGCCTTCCGGCAGCTCCATCAACCAGAAAATGTTTTCTACCACTGTCTTCGTCGTCCAATTTTAACCGGAAATAAAAGTCTGGATCCTTTTCTTCTTTAAGCTCTACAAAGTAGCTCACAACTTTAGCAGATCCCCATCTTTTGTTTCTTCTCTAGTCGAGTTGCACAAAGGTAGTTGGTGATTGTTTTGGTTGTGTATGGCACAAGCAACTCACGAACCATAAAATTCTGACATGATTTCCATCATTTTACCTGTTAATGAAAAAAAGTAGGAAATGGTTAGTTGGTTGTATTATAGTCCACAACTATTTGCCTCACATTTTCGAGCATTACTTTCCAAACTATTTTCTACACGCATTTTCTCCAATGACAACTTGCACAACATATCCTGGAATTTGACAAATAAACCAGGCAACTACCTAAACAATCCATGAAATCATAAAACCTATCTAGGCTAGTACCAAATCAACTGTCTGCAAGTAAATTAATAAAACAGGCAACTTCATGGCCATTCGCAGCAACTTATTAACCATTACAAGCAACTAGTTATCATTTTCATGCAACTTTTTACAAAATGCTACTGTATCATTCTTTTTTTACTTTTCCAAATGATTCTTACCAGCTGAATTTTATCTTTACACATGCAACATACAAATATTAGCAGTATCAAAACTGAAAAACTTACCAGCTGTCAAATTTGTATTGTGAAGATTCTTCACAAATTCCTTTTCCTCCTTTGGCATGCCTTGGTGTGACCTGAGATATTTTGTGAGAGATGGTTTGTGGATAAGCGGATGGTTATGCTCAGGCACAAAGTGGATAACCTCCCATCTTCCATCAATTAACTTCACAACCATCTGGGCCTTGCAAAACGTGTGCACAATATTTTCTCTTTTACGCTTCTTGGGCGCCTTTTCTTTCGCCCTTGAGCAGCAAGATCAGCCACAACGGAAGCAAGCTCTGCATTTTCAATATCAGCCTCATCTTCAGACAAAGAATCAGGAATTGGCCCAACATCAACTTGCAACTCAGCCCCACCATCATCTTTCCTTGGTCTCCTGAATTTGTTGCAAGTGAACTGCTGTTTCTGTTTCTCTCCGGTGATTGTAGATCTCCTGCTACTATTTACTTTCACAGAGAAACCTTTCCTTGCAGCATGTGCATTGTAGTGCTCCTTAGCACCCTCCAACGTATCATAGCGCATGCCAACATGAGGGTCATTTGGCTGGGACGAAGCCTCATCCTCATTTCCATCTTGTGCTATTGTAGTAGTGTCTGTAGTAGCAACAAGAGGACCTGTGTATGTATTTGTTGCAGCAGGTTCTACATTAACAACCGGGGCATGAGTGTTCCGGTGGCATTTGTGGTGACTCGTCAATTGCCTCATCCAACAGTTGTGTAAAATAATTGGGAGGTAAGATACCAGGTTCCTCATTGATATCAAAAGGAACCTCATTTAGATCAAGGAAATCCACTCCATGAGTACCAGGGACCTAGAACAAATGACCCATTAGCAAATACAACAAACACAAAATCTTAGGCAAATAGTCATCGAAAGCATGCAACTAACATGGGCATGGAAGCAACTAACATACACAAACAAAGCAACTAACAACCACAAACAAAGCAACTAACATGCACAAACATGTAGCAAAAAACAGGTGGGATTTGTAGGGAAGATGATGATGATGACAGTGAGTACTTTTTTGTTGCTATCAACATAATACTAATTTTTATGTTCATGCCTTACTACTTATGTATTACATCTGCAATATTTACTTCTTATAACTACATTTTTTTGACTTGGAACTAACACCTTGTTCTATAAACACATAGGCATCGTTGACAAAGAAGATATAAAGTGCAACAGGAATTGCAAAGGACAACATCATGACTTCCTCAACATCGATTGCTACTTTACATAGAACAGAGTACACTTTTCTTGGCTAGGTGCACGCTCTAGTTTGCAGATATGTAGATTTGTACATAGCATGGAGTTCTTCTAGATGTCAAGACCACTGTTGAATATGTGTTCCATTTTCTGGGTTGATGGATCCTTACTTCTACTTTCTACTATGTGACGTAGTGCGGACACACCAAATTACTTGTTGCCTGGAAACATTTACTTGTTGCTTCTATTAAGCATTGAATTTGCCTGCATGGTTTTACAAAAGTTACCTGCTTCTACTTTGTGTCATTTCTACATTACTTTGTTGCCTGGGGAACATTTTTTTGTTGCTTCTCTAATGCATGAAAGTTGCATGCATAGGCTAAAAAGTTACTTACTCTAATATTTTCATCTTATTTTTACAAGTTGCCAGTGAAACATTACTTGTTGCTTGTAATAGGCAAGGAATTTGCATGCATGGGTAACAAAAGTTGCTTCCTTTTGCTTGTTCATCCTAGAATTATTACCAGCTTCCTCATAGTACTTGCTTCAAATTGGTACCAGTTGCATATTTTTGCCCAGGTTTTTTGCCGATTGCTACGTGGGCACATAGTATGCAGGGCTAACAAGAACAAAAGTTGCCTGGTTGTTTTCCAATCTACATGGGAAACTTCAATCTAGATGCAGGAGCAAATCCTACTCATGTATAGGCAACAAAGTTCACAGACACTAGCAGGTATGTCCCATAGCTTCTCTTTGATGAAAAAAGAAGGCTATCAGGAGAGGAATAGGAGGATCTATAGGCAATTTCTGAAGGTTTATTCGGTTGTGTTACCTGATACGAAGATCTCACTTGGAAATCTTCTGTTACGGAGATGCACAGTTCTTGGTTCGTAGACATGGAGAGCTGGGAGGTTGACGAAGGGATTTGGGGGAGCTTGACGAAGGGAGCTTGGAAGGATACGAAGGGAGATGGGGAGCTCGAGGCGGACGAACGGCACGAACGGAGCTGGGAGCTCCAGGTTGACGAAGAACTGGTAGGTTTTTCGTTCTGTTTTTACGACAGATCTGGGCGTTGGGCGTTATATTGGATCTGGGATCTGGGGGGAGCTAGGTTTGGGCGGGGATTGGAGGGAGGATCTCCCGCCCTGTTTTTTCGGGATCTGGTGCGTGCCAGAAAGAGCCAACCGGCACGCAGGTGGTGGACCAGGTGGCTTTCCTTTTTCAGCCAACCAGACAGGTACTTTCCTTTTTGGGCCGGCCGCTCGGTTTGACAATTGGGCATGCGGCCGCCCGCTAGTCGCGTCCTTCCTCTTTTTAATGCTATTTTGCATGTGCACAAGTTTGACCATAATTTTACACCAATGAATTTTGACAGAATTTTTTAAAACGCACCCACAGTCAGTGCACCATCAGTATCCGCGTTCCCCAGGCAACCCCGTAGGTGCCACATTTTTTTGTCTTTGATTTTTTTTTTCAATCATTCTCAACGGTTCCTCTGCATCGGCGAGAATCCCTCATATATCGCGAGAGGAGAAAATAAAGACGTGTAGAGGAAGACAAGCGCGCGCAAGGCAAACTGGATCTCTACGGCGGACGGCGATGATGAGGAATACGTGGTTAGGCCGGCGGTTTCTCTACATGGTGGTCGAGAACTACCTTCACAGGCCGTCCCCCTGGTACACGGTGCACCGCATCGACCCTTCTCAGCTCTTCGACTCCTTCATTGTCTCGCCGGCGCCGGTGGAGAAAGCGCGCCTGCCTGAACCCGCCATGAGCTTCGGCAACCTTTCCGAGGACATAACGTTCGCGCTCGCCGGCCGCGGAAACGACAAGATTGTTGCACTCGACCAAATGGGCCGCGCCGTGCTCTACGACGACGACTTGCACGCCGTCGCCCCACTCCCCAGCGCGACGGCGCCCAAGCGTTGGTCCACCGTGTCCGTCCGCGTCGGCAGCGTCAGTGCCGAGGATGAGGGCAGCGTGTACGTCATCGAGACGGTCCCCCAGGCGGACCGCGCCGGCCGACGATCCGTCGAGGCGCTGGTGTTCGACGAAACGAACGAGCGCTGGGCATGGCGCCCCATCCTGCCGCCGCCCTACGTGCACGACCCAGGCTACGGCGACGACCGCTCCGGCGAGATCACCTGCTACGCGGAGGACGGCAACCGCGAGGGCGACGGCTCGCTCATCTGGGTATCGACGGCGGCCCGCGGCACGTACTGGCTGGACACGGCGACCGGCGCGTGGACCAAGGCGGGCGACTGGGCGTTGCCGTTCCGGGGACAAGCCGTGCCCGCCCCGGAGCTCGGCCTCTGGCTCGGGTTCTCTGCCAAAGACAGCGGCCGCATCTGCGCCTCCGACATGTTTGCCGCCCTCGACGACGACCGTCCGCCAGGGGTGGACGAGGAGTGGGAGGTCTTCAAGCTGCCAGAGGGGTCGAGCGAGCTACAGTCCTACCTGGTGCACCTGGGCTACGGCCGGTTCTGCGTGGCCAAGCTTTGCGACAGGCAGCGGCAATGGATCCTCAACTGCGGCTGCTGTGAGGACAGGGAAGAGGAGAGCTTCGCCATGTTCACCGGCGTGGAGGTGGTGCGGGGCGACCACACCGGCAGATGGCACCGCATGATCAAGCACAGGACCATCCGGTACAGCTTAGGTACAGACTTCCATCAGTGTGTACTTTAGTCACCAGGGAGAGCAAATCTAGCTAGTTTGGATGGAACTTTATTTTGGAACAAATATCTACAACCAAAGGAAAAAAAAAATATAATAATAAAAAAATGTGTGACTAATTCTCGTTCAAGTGATGTCATTTCTGCTTAATTAGTTAAATCAGTTGCAACTCCAAATGCAACCGAAAAACTTAATTGCGATCTATGTTACAGCTCATGGCTAGCATGAACTACACTAGTAGAAAAATCCACTTTAGTCCCGGTTCATAACGGGCTTTAGTCCCGGTTGTGCAACCGGGATTAAAGGGTCAAGACTAAAGGCTCTCCTTTAGTCCCGGTTGCTTACGAACTGGGACTAAAGGTCCATGGTTCCGCGCGTCGGGCGAAAATATCTCTAGATTTTTTAATTTTATTTTTAATTTTTTTATTCCATTTTTTTCTATTTTTTCGGTATTTCTATTATTTGCATAGTTTAGTCTCTATCTCTAACTACACTTATCTCTATTCAAATTACTTACTCGTGATTAAACTTCCCGCTCGGTTATCCATCCTCCCACTACTCTAGTACTAGCACGCTTAACTTCCGAGTTCCATTCTGTTCCGCATCCAAGTGCTTCACCCGCATGTATGTGATACTAGTATCATATCAATCCTATTAACATGTTGGTCGATGTCACATTTATTTTTTGTTTGAATTTCAAATAATTCTTTTAATAAACAAATGTAATGATGTAATAATAATCTTGAATAAATAAATAAACATTAACTTTTTAATTTGTATTTTTTTTTGCCAAACCTAAAATCTAAAAATTTGAAAATCTAAAAATTGGGTAAAAGTAATAGTAATCTTTATGCATGATGCAATTATTAATTGTAATTTTTTTAAAAATTAAAATATAGAAAATCTGTAATTTATAGAAAAAACTAAAATCTTCCTACTTTCGTATTTTCATTTGGAATTTTGAGAATCTAAAAATTGGCTAACCGGGTAAACCCTGGTGAATTCGGATGTAACTTTTTCCCACGATGATTTTGATATATTTCCAAGACCGGGGCAGGGGCCAAGGTCGGCAACTGAGGGGTGGCGGTCAGGGGCGTACCTAGAGAAAAACCAACCCGGTGTCCTCTTATGAGTCACGCATAATTATCACTTAGAGCTGCGGGTGTCATACGCTACAAATGCATAGAATATAGCAAGGAAATGAGATTTTACCCGGTGGTAGCACAACGTGGGTACGCCCCTGGTGGCGGTCCAGGGGCGACTGCTCGGTGCGGGGCGGTGGATCTTCCGCCGCCGCCCGGGAGGGGCCGAGAGAGGAGGAGGGCAGCGACTAGGTCAGGGGAGAGGAGGAAAACACAGTCAGTTAGAAGGACAGGAATTGAGAAGGGGATGGTGAAATAAGAAAAATTAGTGGCGTTGCCATGATGCCAACATGTCCAACCCGACCTACCAAACAACAAAATCTCAGGTGAGATGGGAATATCTGGGTTGACCCGGGGCTCGGCTATGATGCTTCGATCCGTGACAGATAGCACTAAAATTGAGAGAAGCTAGTGCTCAACTGATTGCTACTACAACCATATGTGGCTGAGTTGCCGTTTGAGTTCGCCAAATCTTACTTTTGTGTCGGTACTCAGTTACCGGGGATAAATTTCTCGTCAAGAATGTCTTAGATTTGTTAAAACTTGAATGTATCTAAACATTATCTAGTGTATAGATATATCTAAATTAAGACAAATCTATGACAACCTTCACAAGACGGAGGGGGTACTTGTTGTGTATGTTGTACCAGCTCCATGGAGTTTGTTTACTGAATTTTAGCTATTATGCCCGGTGGTAGTTTTCAACCACCGAAGCTAGGAAGAAACCATAAGGGGGGACACCGTGTGATGAAAATCATCTGAGTTTTGATCATTTAAATTTGAAATACTCCCTCCGTTCGAAAAAAGATAACGAAGATTCGTCCAAAATCTGATGTATTCATGCAGTCTTAAATTTAGACAAATTGCGTCCTCTTTTATGCACAGAGCCACAGAGGTAGTAGATTTGTTTCTGATAATTTTGGTGTTTGGGATATACTGTGGATTATGGGGGTAGAGTAGACAATAGAGTTAGAGCAGGTCTAACAGGCCCCTTATTTCTCTGCCCCGTATAGCGCGAGTTTCTCGCCCCGTATCCCAAAAGTGCGTCTTGCTGAACCATTTCGTCTAGCAGACCCCATATTTCGCCCTGTATTTTTAAAAATTAAAACCCCGGGAAAATTAAACCATAGTTCATCTTCATTGATCATACACTGGATCATACATATACATAGCGATCTACTGCGATCCTAGCTACTCGAGGATGATGAATGGCACGAAAGGCCCCCTGGCGGTAGCCTCCTCCTCTGCCCTGGCGGCAGCCTCCTCCTCCACCCTGGCGGCAGCCTCCTTCGCCTGGAATTCCGCCACGGCGGCGATGGCCGCCGCCTCCTCCTCTGCCTCCGCCCGAGCTTTCTCGGCGGCATCCGCCTCGGATTCGGCCACCGCACGCCGGATGGCCGCGTCCTCCTCCGCCGCGTCCTCTTCCTCCTCGCCGCCTCCGCGTCCTCCACCGCTGGTGCTGCCGATGGTCGCCCTCCATGCCGCCTTCGCCGCTCGGTCGCGCTGCCACTCGGCGAGCCACTTCTCGAAGGCTTCGCCGCTCATCGGCTTGAGCGGCGGATCTTGCCGGTACCACCGCCCACCCGCGGCGTACTCCCGGAGCGGATCCGGCACGTACAGCGCGCCGGCGTACCGGCACGCCGCACGGCGGCTCCCCGCGGCGGAGCGCTTGCACTTGAGCCGCCAGGCTTCCTCCACGGTGTCCGGCGAGCGGGATCGCTTCGATCCGCTCGCCGGCGAGGCGCTACTACGGCGGCGGGAGTCCATGCAGGTGGCGGCGGGTGGAATGCGGCGCGGGGTTGGGACGAATTGCTCGCCGGAGCAGGAGGAGGAGGCGGCGGCGCACGGCGGAGCTAGGGTTGCGCTCGCACCTGCGCCCGGTATAAGTAGGGGGCGGAGGGGCCGATTTCCTGGGCCCCGTATTCCGCTGAAACGGGGCGGCCCGAATACGGGGCCTGCTAGACGGCCCAAACCGCGCCTGCCCCGTATCTCGCCGGAATTTTACGGGGTGGGCGGGTTATAAGGGGCCTGTTAGACATGCTCTTAGAGCATGTCTAACAGGCCCCGTATTTTTTCGCCCCTTAAAACGCGAGTAGAGGGCCCTGTATCTAGTTTTCGCCGGCCGAAAACTCGGACGAGCTAGCAGACCCCGTATCCCTAAACGGTAAAAAAGCATATTCCAAGAATATGCCAAATTATTATTTTTTCTTTCCTCATCTTCCTTCTCTTCTTCTTCCACCTCTGGGCACTGCAGGCCATGGCCAAATCGCGTCTCCGCTCCCGCTCCAGCCGCCCCCGCCCCCGCCCCCGCTCCGGCCGCCGCCCCGCACCGGCCGCCCCGCACGGCCGCCCCGCCCCGCCCCCGCACGGCCGCCGGCCGCCTCGCCGCCATGGCCTGGCCGCCCTCGCACGCCCCGCCCCCGCCATGGCGTGGCCGCCTCGACTCCCGCTCCGGCCGCCCCCGCGACACCCTGGCCCCGCCCGCCACGCTCCGGCCCCGCTCCGGCCTCCCCGCGACGCCCTGGCCCCGCCCGCTCCGGCCCCGCGCGACGCCCTGGCCGCCGCGACGCCCTGGCCCCGCTCCGGCCGCCCAGGCCTCCGGCCGCCCCCGCCCGCCACGGCCTGCTGCTGCTCGTCGCGCCCTCCGGCCTGCTGCTGCTCGTCGCGCCATGCCATGCACCGGCCTCCGGCCGCCACGGCCCCGTCACGCGACGCCGCCTCGGCCGCGACCGGCGCGATGAACAGTTGATTTCCTGAAAATTCAGCCCGCCACGACTAGGGGGTTCGCCCTGTATTCAGCCTCCCACCCTGTACTTGTAAGGGGCGAGGAGCCGCCCCGTACCCAAAACTGTAAAAATTCGATACCGGGGGCTGATTTACGGGGTCTGCTAGACGGCCGGGTAGAGCTCTACCCCGTATATCGGCGGTTATTTTACGGGGTTGGGACTTTTAAGGGGTCTGTTAGACCTGCTCTTAGGCAACTCGAAAATGGAACTACCACATGAAGCTCCTACGATCATGTACACATCTTCATTGCTACGTTCCTCTGTTTGAAGAGGTGTGTACTCACGAGGAAACATAGATGAAACTCGAACTAGACTTACTAGAGAACAACAGAACGTGTTGAGTTTAGAGCCAATGCACGACCGGTGCTTGATCATGCGGAGCGCTCCCCACCGTCGCAGCTTGAGCACGGCGAAACCCATGCAAGGAGGGTCCAAGTCGTCGTAGCACCGCGCGCAGCGCGACGCCGGCGGCGGTTTCTCCATCTCGTAGAGCTTCGCGACGCAGAACCGGCCTCCGTCGCCCAGGTGCACGAGCTGCGTCCTCAGGTTGTAGGTGTTGCTCGGGTAGGAGTAGGACCTGGAGAAGACCTCCCATACTCCGCTCGCCTCGACCGGCCCGTCGGCGCCGGCGTGCAGGTCCCACGCGCCGAGAAGACGGTTGTAAAAGTAACGTCCGTCGTCTGGTAACCCGAACCAGAGGCCGTGCTCCGGGGCGTACACGGCGGGACCGCGGAACGGCAGCGGTGAGTCGCTGACCTTGCTCCACTCGGCCTTCTCCGTGTGCAGGGAGTACGTCCCGTTGCCGCGCGTGGACGCCCAGATGTGCGAGTCGCTGACCACCGTGTAGGCGGCGATGTCGTTGGAGTGGCGGTTCCGCGTCTCGCCGGCATGACCCGGGTAGGGAGGTGGCGGGAAGGAATGCCAGTACCAGTCAGGGTATTGGAGGCCGTCCGTACGGATTAGCCCCCGGACGAATACCCTGTGCTCCCGGGGTAGGCCGCCGTAAATTTCAAAGCCACCTCCAAAGCCGTACTTACCATGACCATCGCGGACGCCGCGGTCCTCCTCCTCCACCCCCACGAAGTAGAGGTCGTCACCGACGGCGACCGCCGACCGGCACGGCCTCGTGCGGGGGAAATGTGAGGCCGGGAAGCGCGACGACGGACTGCGAGGCGTCGTCGTAGAAGACGGCGCGGTCCACGGCACAACCTTCTTCTCTGTCTTGGTACCCGCCGCGGGCCACGGCGACGATCTGGTCCTTGTTGCGGCCGCTGAGTGCGAAGTGCATATACACGTTGGGAGAGGAGAAGGTCATGGTGGGGCGAGGCAAGCGAGCCTTCTCCGCATCGACATACGGCTCTGCCGCCTTCACATTCGCTGCTGCCGTCGCCGCCTCCATCGTTGTCGCCCTCGCAGCAGCAGTTGCTGCCGCCGCCGCGCGTTCCGGCCAATCCCTGGGGTAGAAAAGGCGGGACGGGTTGATGCGATGCAGCGTGTGTACGATAGGGGTTTCATGGAGCCGTTCTTTACCACCATGTATAGAAACCGCCGGCTCATCGTCGCCGGCCGGCCAAGATCTCTCCGGCCGCCTCGGTCCGCTCGGTAGATCAGTTTTGAGAGTGGACTTTTGGAGCAGGTGCTTGGTGAGCACCCGTATCCATACCGCGTATACTGCATCAAGATTCGTGCAAATTCTTTTTGTTTCCCTCTCAAACAATTTCTCATTTTTGTATCTCTCGCACCACACATTGTTTGAACAAATAAATTTGCAGATCACTTAAACATAACAACTAAAACATGGGAAAAATATTTTAGATTTTTTATTTCATTGTGTAAATATATATTTCAAGAATTTATTTTGAATTTCAAATAATTTGAAATTTGAAATTGCACAAAAAAATCCGAGCTATTTTTGTCTCATTCCATTTGTTATTTTTTAGTGAATTGCAAAAAATCAAATCAAAATATTACATAATTTGAGAGATATAAAAAAGAGAAAATGAAAAAGTGTGAGGGTGCGCTCTGCGCACCTGCTCTCTCACACTTTTCCCATCAGTTTTTGTTTTTTCGAGGTGCGATGACAAGTTTTCTCGACGAAGCTTTCTGTTCTAGTAGTATCACGGGACAATGGCCCATGGGCTGAACTAGAATTAGCTAGGGTTTAGAAGAATGCGCTAGAAGGCCCGTGTGTCTATTTGCCAAAACAAAATAAAACGCGGAACTACGGGTACCACTGGAAAAAACCAACTTTTGCAAAGGGAAAAACTTGCTCCGCGCGTCGCACGTCCGGCTGACCGCTGACACATGTCAGAAGTCACGAAACCCCGCGCGCGGCCGAGTGAACGCGAGTACGAAACCGGAGAGCCTTCCGCGAACGAAACTCCACCGCGAGTTGCTAGCTAGTTTAGCGTGAATTCACACCGTGCGAGGCTAGCTTGATTAGACTAGATGGCTGTACCTGTGCCAATGGTTGGCTAGTACTCGTTTGGAATGCACCGTGCACTTCTAAAAATCGGTCGGCCGGACAAAATCGTTTCGATGCATACGATAGTTGTACATACTACATATAAAAATGGATTAGCCGAAATACGAGTACAATTACATACGACACAGGAGTACAACTACGTATGACACACGAGTACAATTGCGTATATCACACGAGTACAGTTGAACACATGGACGAGTACAAATACAGTCATGCACACGAGCAGATACAGTTGCGCACACGAGCAGGTACAGTCACGCACAACACACAAGTACAGTTAAACACACATGCGAGTACAGGTACAGTCACGCACACGAGCAGGTACAGTTACGCACACGAGCAGGTACAGTCACGCACAACACACAAGTACAGTTGAACACACATACGAGTACATGTACAGTCACGCACACGAGCAGGTACAGTCGTGCACACGAGCATGTACACTCACGCACAACACACGAGTACAGTTGAACACACAGACGAGTACACGTACATTCACGCACACGAGCAGGTACAAACGCGCGTACGAACAGGTACAGTCGTGAACACGAGCAAATACATGTACATAAGTACAATGATGAACACGAGCAGGTACAGTCGCGCGTAAGTACATGTACAGTCCCGCACACGGGCGAGTACAGTTAGCGAGTAAATGGAAAAATTGCACCAAATACACTAAAAACAGAAGCACTTATCAGTTGAAACACGAGTACAGTTAGGTACACACCACAGGTACAATCATAATATTATTGGAAGTACGAAAAAAGTATCTCAAACCTATCAACATGAGATCTAGTTTTGAAGATCTCGACGCGAGGATCTCAAAAGTGAAAACGGTTCGCAATTTGGAAAATTACGGTTCTCACGATATTTAATTTTGAAAAAACGAATCTAGAAGAAAAAAGGAAAAACTGACACAGCCCAGTCTTCTTTCTACTCCCTCATCCCTACATTGCTTCCCCTTGCGACACGTGGCGAGCAGGAGACCACTTCCCACAGATTTTCTGGCACCACAACGCGTCACTTGTCGCGTGCAGAGCGAGTTGACTTCCCTTCGCGAAGGTCAGCCTTTTTAACGATTTCACGAAACTACTATTTTTTTCTTTCAGTTGGCTAGTTTTGGTCGGCTTCGGTGCGTAGATTTATACCTGCTTCGGTCCAACTAGTCCATTTACCCTTACATGACCTAGAACATATAATTAGGAACCCTCAAAATTTTTTTTAGGGCAGACAATACTGTAATTTGGTTACCGTCTATCTGCACTTGTTTTACATGAACAAGAGCATGTAATTAATTTAAGCGATTCTTAAAAAATGCAATTCAAGGAATAGTTCAATTGTGGTATTGAAATCATGTATAATGTATCCTTACCTTTTTTTTCACATAAGCATTCTAAAAAAACTAGTTATTAATGATTTCAGCATGCGTGACCCAAATAAAAACTCCTAATAGGGCAATGGTTAGTGAAAACTCATTAGCATTCTTGAGCCTCATTTTTTACGTTGAAAATCACACTTTTCAGTATTAAAAAATCTGCAAAAATAATTATGCAGCTACTACCTTCATTAGGGAATATAAAGTGTTCTCGAAATTTGAGCCCAATTGATGCTGCATAAATTATACCATTAGATTTATAATTTAAAAGAAGTTTTTAACTGTATATTTTTGTGAAAAAAAATTACACTTTGATAGTTAATGTTATTATAAAGTTAGGCTCAAATTTCGAGGGAGCCTTATAATCCCAACGGAGGTAGTAGATATATAATTTGAGATTATACGCCAGAAATTTGGTTTTAAAAATACATTATATTTTGTAAAGTATAAAATGATAGTTTTTGGACAAAAATGCTCGTACATAACAGTTCTATACTGTCAAAATTTGAGATTTTTCTATAGCCTAAAATATCACGAATTTTCTACCTAAACTTTTCACAGATGTTGGGACCATGCACAACTATTTCCAAAATAAAATTTGAAAGTTTTAAAATTCAAAAGTACACATTTCAAATCAAATTATTAAAACAAGGCACCAAAGTTCAGAGCATCTCCAGTCGCGTTTCCCAAAACCGTCCCCAAAGGGATTTGGGACGCGCTGGACAAAAAAACGTTCCCAGCCGCGTCCCCCAAAGTCTATTTTTGTCCGGCGCGGCCCGATACGGTATCCGGCGCCCCGAGCCCGTCCCCGCTACACAGGGGACGCTCCGGGGACGCCGGACACATCGAAAACCGAGGCGAAGCGACGCGGGGCCGACACGTCAGCGGCACAGAGAAAATTCGTTCGCCGCTCCCGCCAAATCGCGCCTCTCCCGCCACATCGCTGCTCTCCCGCCGCGCATTTCTACCATCCCAACACATTTGACCTATCCCGCCAGCCGATTCATTTCTCCCTCCCACCATCGCTACCCTGTTCCTCCCGCCGTCACCCTCTTCCCATCCATGGCGCCACCGACTGCCCCCAAAAAAATAGCCAAGAAAGGGACCAAGAAGCCACCGGGCAATGGGACGAAAGGGGCGAAGGCGCCCTTCGCAAAGCCGCGGAAGGCGCCGGCTCCGAAGAAGAAGCCGGAAGGCTGGACCGATGATCAGTGGCATCAAGACTGTCTGTGCCGGAAGCTGTCGACGGCGGAGCGGAAAGGGCGAAGGGCGGCGCAGTTGGAGAAGAAGGCGTCGGCGGCGCTCGCGCACCAGCACATTATGGTCGGGTGCATCGCTGCCACGAACGCGATCCCATGGAGTACGAATATGGCCCTGTACATTCCCGAAGTGTTGTCCCCGTCGACATCCGGGTTCTACAACGACGGCCCCTCCGCCACTCCTGTATGCTTGACACCAAACTTGTCGTCGTGGTACGAGGATGCGCTGCCTCATGGCGGCTTCAACCCCAACGCTATGTTCTACTCCCCGACGTACGAGCCAGGACCCGGTCCGGAGGGCGCCTCGTTCAATGGCCGGAGGGGCCGCATGAATTCGACGGCGCCTGTGCTGAGGAGGAGGAGGAAGTGGAGGAGGAGGAGGAGGAGGAGGGGAGGAGGACGGGGTGGAGGAGGGGATGGAGGACTCTGAGGACGACCAGGACAAAGAGGGTGGCGACGAAGAGGACGACGAGGGCACCGGTGAGGATGCCGATGATCTCGTGGAGGTTGACGCGGACGGCGTGAGGAGGAAGAAGAAGAAGGCGTCGGGCACACGAGGCCCCAAGTGGACGCCTCTAGAGGATCAATGTTTGTGAGAGTCATGGGCGACGGTGAGCCATGACTCCATCATCGGCGCCAACCAAAAATACGGGAAGTATTGGGCGAGGATCAAGGGCGAGTTCGATGAGCGCAAGCTCATCAACAAAGACTACAACAAAGTGACAATGAAGAGGAGCCAAAAGGCAATGTCGACGCGATGGACCATCATCGAGGCGTCGGTGAACATGTTCCATGGGTTCCATCATGACCTAGAGACCAGAGGCGACAGCGGCGCCGACGTCGCCCAACTGGTACGACTCTTTCTTACATAATCTGTAGCGCCTACAATGTGTTCGATGAAATGATAGCGCTTCCTTAGATTAGTTTGACAAGGCCATGAATTTGTACCAGAAAAACTCGGATGGGCATAAGTCGTTCGCGCTAATGCATTGCTATACCTAGCTCAAGATGAACCACAAATGGAGGTTGATGCGCGTTTCGTTGTCGAAGGGGAAATACGCCATTGATCTGGATGCGCCGCTGGCAATATCGACAGGGTGCCCTATCGGCAACAAGGCTGCCAAGGCCGCCTTGGCCGACGATGCGTCGGCCGAGTAGACGCAGGCGTCGCTCACGCAGTGCCTCGTCGAGGTCTCATCGACCTTGCTCTCCCGTGAAAAAAAAGGCCGAGGAAAAGGTGGGCGGCGCTGCTCAAGAGGCAAGAGGAGAAGATGGAGCTGAAGAAACGCAGGGACGACATGTCCCTACTGAGACAGTCGACAGAAGGGATGTCTCCCCGGACGCAGGCAATGCACAACTTTTTCAAAGGCCAGATCCTCGACGACATCGAAGCCAAAATGGCGGCGGCCGAGGCTGAAAGGACACGGATGTCGCCTAGAGGGGGGATGAATAGGCGATTTAAAACTTTTACGAGATGGGCTTAACAAATGTGGAATAAAACTAGCGTTTACTTTGTCAAGCCCAAAGCCTATATACTATGGTTCACCTATGTGCACCAACAACTTATTCTAAGCAAGGGTTCCCCTATGTGCACCAACAACTTATGCTAAGGAATACAAGCAACTTATGTGATAGCAAGATATATATAACTTCAAGCACGATGGCTATCACAAGGTAAAGTGCATGAGCTCGGGTATAGAGATAACCGAGGCACGCGGGAGACGAAGATTTATCCCGAAGTTCCCACTCTTGCGAGTGCTAATCTCCGTTGGAGAGGTGCGGTGGCTTAGTGCTCCCGAACGCCACAAGAGGCTCACCTTGAGGTGTGGTTGCTCGATGCACACCAACGCCACAAAGGCCTCACCCCAAGATGCAGTACTCACACCACACACCGAACGCCACGAAGGCGCCTCACCTAAATCTCCGGTGACCCTCGCCACAAAGGCCTAGGTCACGGTTCCACTAAGGGATTTCCTTCGAGGCGGAAACCGAGCCTTACACAAAGCTTGGGGCATGCATCCACAACTTAATTGGAGGCTCCCAAGAAATCGCCACAAAGGCCTCAAATCCGTCTAGGGTTCCAAGAACCCAAGAGTAACAACTTTCTTGCTTTCACTTCCACGAATCACCGTGGAGAACTCAAACCGATGCACCAAATGCAATGGCAAGAACACCACAAAGATGCTCAAGTACTTCTCTCTCAAATTCCAACAAAGCTACAAAAGCTATTGGGGGAATAAGAGAGGAAGAACAAATAGAAGGAGGAACACCAAATTTCTCCAAGATCTAGATCTAGTGGATTCCCCTCACAAAGAGAGGGATTTGATTGGTGCAGATGTAGATCTAGATCTCCTCTATCTTTCTCTCAAATAGATGCAAGATTCATGGGAGGGAGAGGGAGATAGCAAGCTCAAAGAAGGTCAACAATGGGGCAAAAACGAGCTCAAACGGATGGGGAACTTTGGGGAAGAAGACCCCCTTAAATAGGGCAAGAGAAATCTGCCCGTTATGCACAAAACTCGTCAAAACCGGAACTTCCGGTCATTTGGGGTGGAACTTCCGCCCCCGGAAGTACCGGCCAACTTCCGGGTGAAGTAGGGCGTACCCGGAAAGCTTACAGTATGTTTTCTGCGTGCAGAATCGTCATTTCCGGAAGTTCGGCGGAAGTAGGGCGGAAGTTCCGGCCGGCCAACTTCCGGCCAAAAAACTGCTTCACGGAAACTTGAATAACTTTTGCATCCGGACTCCGATTTTGATGATCTTGGGCTCATTTCGAAGCTAGTAACAAGCTCTACAAGATCATGCAGGGAACCATCATAGTCCAGTAAGTTAGGATAGAAACAAATGATGAAAGGTTTGACCTATCTAAAAAGACATACCGGTAAAACCTCCAATCTTCAAAATGCAACAAGTTGCCCATGCAAAAACCATTTTCGATGAACTAGTGCTTGTCATGACAATAAGAACAAGCTCTAAAACATAACATGGATAAGATCCAAATAAAACCAAGAAAGATGATGAACCAAACTCGAAAACGCAACGAGTGATCTATGCGAAATCCGTTTTCGATGAACTAGAGCTTGTCATGAGAATAAGCACAAGCTCTAAAACATCACATGGATAAGGTCCAAATAACAACCAAGAAAGATGATGCAAGGATGCAAAGGTTTGAGCTCTCTCCGAACGATACGATCAAGTTACTCACTCGAGAGCCCTCTTGATAGTACGGCAACTAAACTACAAACCGGTCTCCAACTACACTATGAGACCGGTGAGAAAGAAGCCCTATCAAGACCAAACCTTATACTTGCGCATTCCACTTGAGCTTGATGACGATGATCTTGACCTCAATAATATGGAACGCCTTTCTTGCTTGTGCTTGCTTGACGAAGTCTTGTGGATTGCTCCCCCATAATCCACCATGGGAGAGCTTCTTCTTCGGCGCATCTTCACATAACCATGACCACCATGTGGATTGCTCCCCCATAATCCACCATGGGAGAGCTTCTTCTTCGGCGCATCTTCACATATCCATGATCACCATATGGATGGCAAGACTCAAGGAAAGGATCTCTTCGAGATGGCTCATCTTGAACTTGCACTTCATTTCTCCATGGCAAGCTTCAAGCTTATGAACTCTTCGAGTTGGATCATCTTGAACTTGCGCTTCATTTCTTCATTCTTCATCATGTTGATGTCTTGAAGTAACTTGAGGGCTCACTTCATCTTCATCTTCAAGACATACTTGACACTTGATATCCTTCATCAAATTCTTCTTATTGCAACCTTGATGCCAACATATGGTTCAAGAATTGCTATGGACAACTCCTACAAATATAACTCAATGCAAACATTAGTCCATATGGATTGTCATTAATTACCAAAACCACACATGGGGGCTCCATGCACTTTCAATCTCCCCCATTTTGGTAATTGATGACAATCTCTTTGAGAGGGTTTATATAAGGAATTTAAGTAATAAACAAGTTGAATAAATAGAGCAAACTCCCCTATAATATATGCATGTGTGAATGATCTTGACTTTCATTGCATATATTGGCATTCAAAGCCTAGTGGAGTTTCCTCTAACTATTCAACTATGCAAAGCAACAAGATGCAATGCAATAAAGGCACATGCTTAAGCACAAAGCAAAGACATAATCAAATTCCCTTAAACCCTCCAAACTTCTCCCCCATTGGCACCAATTGCCGAAATGGGTGAAAAATTTAGAAGGCCAATATAGTGAGAGTTCCTCCATAGCGTGTGCATTTCTCATAATTTGAGTGGAATCAAATGCACGTATCCAATGACGAATATTCAGAAGGAATCACACTATAGATAGGATCAAAGATTGCAAAAGGATAACAAAGACTAGAAGCTTCAACAAATGAAGCAAGCAACCAAATGAACCGCAAAGAAGATACCAAAAGAAAGATAGATATTATGATAAGATCAAGAAGATTGGTCTAAATAATATGAGGAAGCTCCCCAAGGTTTGTGCACAAAACTAGACAATTTGCATTGGAGTATAAAGTGCACAAACATGGAATCATCACTCCCATAATATCATTCAAGAAACAAAAGATACCAAGTGAATCAAACTCTAATGATCACCAAAATATAGTGCTCTAAATCAAATGAGGACGCTCCCCAAGGTACATGCATAAAATAAAATGTTGCATTTGAATACAATATGCATAACATGGAATCCTCACTCCCTCATTACCATTTAAAACACAAACATTTGCAATAGATCATAGATAGAAAATTAAGCTTAACACTTGCAACAAACAAATGGTTGAGCAATCAAGTAAGAGGCACCATAATAAAAGGCTCAACCAAGAGAATATGTGAAAGGCATGACAAAGCATATTATAAGACTATTATATGGATGAGCAAAAAGCATCATCATAGTCTTCAATGAATTATATTGCTTAGCATGACCAATCAACATGCAACAAGAAAAAAATCAAATGGAGATGTATCATCTCTTATGTGTATAAGTTTCTCTAAGTGGACAAAATCACTAAGATATTTATCCACAAAGAAACATGCACACACAAAATAGACACACAAGACATATAGCATGATATCCAAGACGAAGTCATGCAATATACCAATAAGAATTTTTGCTTAATAGCATGGCCAAAGGCTCAATTTTATCTTATTGTACATTCATGAACTTCAACCACAAACAACTAAAATACATCACAAATATCAACAAGGGATAGAAGATAGTTGGGATGCATTGAGAAAGGCAACAAGTATCACAAACGAGGATACCAAAAGAAGTAACTAAATTTGCACTTTCATCTATATTGCACATGTGAGAGCCTTGAGGAATTGATATGCAATAAAATTGCTAGATAGGCATAGTTGGGATGGATGAATCATGAGCATGATTTAAAATACTTCCCAACAAATGCACTCATCTCAAATTACTCATATTCACAAAAAAGAGGTTTCATTAAGACTTTTGCAAGAAGCACAACATTTGCAAATCAAGAGATTCATGCCAAGATGCAACCATAAGGTTGGATACAAGAAAAGTATGCATGAGAAGATACTTGTTACCAAGATAGCATTGGTGTGGATGTAGTAGATATGTGTTCGTTGACCATCCTAGCTTGCCTCAAGTTACCATTGAGTCACCACTTCTTTCCAAGAGTGAGACAAGCATCCAATGCATGTCCATTGTACCTAACACAAAGGTAAGTACAAAATGGTCCCCAAACTAATTGGGTCCGAAGTAGTTAGACACACTACAACATATAGGACAAACTCCACAATACTATGTGCATAGAGATATGAAATTGAATTTCATGCACATCTTAGCCAAATTAGGATTTGATAGAGTTTACCCTATATATTGGATCAAAGGAAGTAACACATGCCATAAGATATACATATATTGAATATGCATGCACAATACTTTCAAGAACCAAAGGAAGATACAATTTGGACAAAACACCAAATAAATCAAGAGACAATGGTTGCCCAAATTATATCAAAGAATCAAATCAACAAAAGATTGACTCCAAATACTTATCTCATTATAAGAAGCTAATTAAACCTAAACACAAGGAATGAGATAACCAACTCCCAAGAGAGCAAGGTTCCAACAAATAAACCAAACCCTCAACACCTTTTTTATGATGACACAAAGTACCAAAAGGAAAATTTTATGTCTCCCAAAACCAAATTTTTGATAATGATCAAGAGATGTTAAGAATTCTAACAAATATAGAAGAGCTCCCCCAAGATTAGTGCATTATCTAGGATTTTTCATATAAATACAAGATGCACAAACACTAGGATCATCACACTACCTATATCTACTTAAAAAGCTAACAAAGTTTGAATAGACAAATTAGATCCATAAGATGCAAGGAAGACACATGGGAGTCAAAGCAAAACAAATTCATGGCAATAAATAAGGCAATTTAAACACAAGAGCCAATGTAGATATGATCAATAAATATCTACCTCATAATTGATTACCAATTGTCCTAGGACAAGAGGTATTAGGAAATATTTCCCGGTGGTAGTTTGTAAGTATACATAAGATCATATTTACAACGAACAAAGCATATGGTAAAAGATAAGAGTTAACCATCATGCAAAGATAGTTTCTTGATAGCTTCATTTAGTCATACCAACATGCAAGGCAATTAATAGTATTCATACCAACATGCAAAGCAATTAATAGTATTCATACCAACATGCAAAGCAATTAATAGTATGACTTGAAGCACATGGTTTTCCAAAATTGTATTGAGGGACACGTTGTGAAAAACCATGCCAAGAAAAACTTTCACAAATAAGATCCACAAAGATATTAGCAATGAAGCCATTTAAGCAAATTGGAGCTTGTTTGAGCAAACATGCCACATAGGAGAGAGATAAATTACGGTATCAATTCTATGTGACACAACCTCAAATGTTCACATTTTCTAGGCTTGTAATATGCACAAAGCTTATTACTCCCCCATAATGTGATAAGGAATTTATTTTCACAAGAGGCAAATAAGATCCAAGTAGAGATATTAATGGACATTAGAATTTGAATTTCTCATGAAGATGACATACCACATAGCGACTAGATAATCTCGCAATATCAATTCTAAGTGATATTCCTCATGTACACACATTGTTTAGGATCATGAAATTCCCAAAGCAATATCACTCCCCCAAAATGGGATTGTCCATTAATCGCTCAAAAGAGCCATATAAGATACAACAAGATGCAAAGAGGCTCCAACACAAATACGAATACATGGTGTGCAACCCAACATGCATACACTTGATTTCTCAAGCAAAACAATTAGGAAGCACAACATATACAAACACATGTTAGGAACAAAAATAACACATGCAAAGGGGCGAGTAACTTTCAATATAAATGAGTTGAGAACATGTTACCGCAAGGAGGAACATTGGATATATGATAGTAGCAAGATAATCAAAAGACTTGGCTTGATATAATATAAATGATGAAGATCCCTTAATTCTTCATGATGTAGCCAAGTCTCCAATGCCCTCCAACAAGCACCTATTGATCAAGTTTTGGATTGTTGGTCCCCAACTAAGTTGGGTCCTAAGAGGTTAGTCACAATAGGCTTGGCAACCCAAATGGTTCTTTTCTTGACACCACTTTGAGCACCAACAAATTTGGCAAACACATTGCCACCCTCATCCTTACGAAGAGAATAAACATCATCAATGGTGATAGAGTTGGATGAGGTACCAATAGTGCAAAAGGAGGAGATGTGGCCCTTCTCACGGCATATGTAGCGAGTTCTTTTCTTCTCCTTCTTCTCACTAGATTTCTCCACAATGGGAGCATTGGCTTGATTCTTCTTGGGAAGTGGCATTTCTTCAACTTGAGGTTGAATATGAGTTTGAGCTTGAGGCCGCTTCCCTTTTTGCTTCTTCTTCAAAGGGCAAGATCTAACATGATGCCCTTCAATTTTGCACTTGAAGCAAACAATCTTGGCCGGGTCTTTGACTTTTACTTGGCCCTTCTTCTTGTTGTTGATCTTGGACTTGTTCTTATTGTTGGAGTTGAATCCAAGTCCACTCTTGTCATTGGGGGATTGTTGCACACTCAACATCTTGTCAAGTTTGCATTTCCCTTCATGACTCTTTACCAAGTCGTTCTTCAAGGAAGTGACTTGGGCCTTGAGCTCTTTGATTTCCTCTACATGGTTAGTAACAACACAAGTACTAGAGGAAGTAGAACCTTCATTGTTAGAGCAACAAGGCACGGAAGATAATTCATCACAAGATTTAGCAATACTATGAGTGGATGAATTACTAGGACTAACACATGACAATATATCATTTAGAGTAGTAGTGCTAGTATCCACATGAGGCTCACAAGGTGTTGCCTTTGATATGATAGCCTCATGAGCTAACTTTAGCCTATCATGAGAAGCTAGAAGATCCTCATAGGAGCTAGAAAGCTTTCCATGATTTTCTTCCAATTTCCCATAATTGCTAGTTAGCAATTTAAGTTGAGCCCTTAGCTCAACATTCTCCTTCAAGATAGATGCTTCACAAGAAGTAGAGTTAGTAGCACAAGCATCATTATTAATAGCAATGGGAGAAGGCAAGTTGTCATGCTCTTTTAGATAAGAAGCTTTAAGTTGCTCATGCGACTCGGTGAGTTTGGTGAGCGCACTCTCAATGATCCTTGAGCCCTTTTTGAGTTGCTCAAAATCCTCAAGGAGTTTAGCATTAACAAACAAAAGCTTATCATTTTTTAGCTTTAGTTCATTTGCCACCTCAAGAGCTCTATCATGGTTTTCCTTTTCTCTAGACAATTCTAGAGCAAAGGTTTCCTCAAGAGCTTCCTTGGTGGTTTGTTCTTCTTCAAGTTCATCCTTTAGAGATGCCACATCATTGGCATACTCTCGTTCAAGAGCACCCATTTTATCAATGGTGTTCTCATGCATCCAAATAAGTTTTTGGCTCTCAATAGCGGTAGTCAAGATTTCAAAGAAGTGAGAGCTAGCAATTTTATCTTTGCAAAGAACCTTGAATACGCTCTTACCCTTATCGCGTAGAGAGACAACCCAATCCTCTTCTTCATATTCATCCTCATCCTTATCACCACGAGACATATTAGGTTCCATGGTAGGAGGTACCGTGGAACCCTTGGCCATAAGGCATACATGAGTACCGTGAGATAAAGATGAGGAGTTACTTGAGGCTCCTTTCAAGATCTTGTCTTGACCAATAGAATCTTTGGTTTCCTCTACATTGTTAGACACACAACAACTAGAGGAAATAGAAGCATTTTTATCATGGCCACAAGACAATGCAAGCATATCATCATTAAATTTATTCAAGCAACTTACACATGATATGCAAGGACTATCAACACAAGCATGTAAATCATTTCTAGTGCTAGATGTGTTTGAGTCCGTAGATGAAGCATTGCAATGAGATAGAGATGAAGAATCATCAATAGTAAGCTCAATATCAACATTGCAATTTTCATCACCACTCACCATATCATTACCTTGTGTCTTGACACACTTTGGTGAAGTGGATGAAGATGAGAACTCATCACGGCCGGAAGTGGAAGCAATACAATCAACCTCAATAATATTGGACACATCATATTTATCTTGAAGCTTTGTCCATAATTCATGAGAGCTAACAAAAGGCATGATTGACGAAGTAACTACATTGCTCACAACAATGGAGAACACATGAGAAGCAAGAGCATCGAGGCAAGAGTTTTTCTCCTCCTCAAGAGATAAATTTTGAGGATCCTTAGGAGAAGAAAAACCCATGCCAAGAAATCGCTCCATGTCCGGGGACATACCCCGTAAGATTTTAAGCACATAAATTTTCCATAGATCATAATTTGTGCCATCAAATATAAACAAGTTATTGTGCGCTAATCCCCTAACCGACATCTTTACTCTCAAGGCGGTGAAGCCTAAGAATGAGAGACCTTGCTCTGATACCAATTGAAAGGACACGGATGTCGCCTAGAGGGGGGTGAATAGGCGATTTAAAACTTTTATGAGATGGGTGATACGTCTCCGACGTATCGATAATTTCTTATGTTCCATGCCACATTATTGATGTTATCTACATGTTTTATGCACACTTTATGTCATATTCGTGCATTTTCTGGAACTAACCTATTAACAAGATGCCGAAGTGCCAGTTGCTATTTTCTGCTGTTTTTGGTTTCAGAAATCCTAGTAACGAAATATTCTCGGAATTGGACGAAATCAACGCCCAGGTTCCTATTTTGCCCGGAAGCATCCAGAACACACGAGAACCGCCAGAGAGGGGGGACAGGGCCACCAGACCCTAGGCCGGCGCGGCCAAGGGGGGGGCACGCCCCCCTATAGTGTGGGCCCCCCAGAAGTCCACCGACCTTGCCCTTCCGCCTATTTAAAGCCTCCGTCGCGAAAACCCTGATACGTTCGACGAAACCCACAGAAACCTTCCAGAGCCGCTGCCATCGCGAAGCCAAGATCTGGGGGACAGGAGTCTCTGTTCCGGCACGCTGCCGGGACGGGGAAGTGCCCCCGGAAGGCTTCTCCATCGACACCGCTGCCATCTCCACCGCCATCTTCATCACCGCTGCTGCTCCCATGAGGAGGGAGTAGTTCTCCATCGAGGCTCGGGGCTGTACCGGTAGCTATGTGGTTAATCTCTCTCCTATGTACTTCAATACAATGATCTCATGAGCTGCTTTACATGATTGAGATCCATATGATGAGCTTTGTATCGCTACTAGTTGTGTGCTACTCATGTGATGTTATTAAAGTAGTCTATTCCTCCTGCATGGTGTAAAGGTGACTAGTGTGTGCACCGTGTGGTTCTTGTCGTAGGCTATGATCATGATCTCTTGTAGATTGTGGAGTTAATTATCATTATGATAGTATTGATGTGATCTATTCCTCCTTCATAGCGTAATGTGGACAGTGTGTGCACTATGTTAGTTCTTGGTTTATTTTGCAATGATCTATTATGCTCTAAGGTTATTTAAATATGAACATTATTGTGGAGCTTGTTAACTCCGGCATTGAGGGTTCGTGTAATCCTACGCAATGTGTTCATCATCCAACAAAAGAGTGTATGTAGCACATATGAGAAAGAGTTATTTATTATGCAATCCATGTTGAGAGTGTCCACTAGTGAAAGTGTAATCCCTAGGCCTTGTTCCTAAATACTGCTATCACTGCTTGTTTACTGTTTTACTGCGTTACTACTGCTGCAATACTACCACCATCAACTACACGCCAGCAAGTTATTTTCTGGCACCGTTGCTACTGCTCATATATATTCATACCACCTGTATTTCACTATCTCTTCGCCGAACTAGTGCACCTATTAGGTGTGTTGGGGACACAAGAGACTTCTTGCTTTGTGGTTGCAGGGTTGCATGAGAGGGATATCTTTGACCTCTTCCTCCTTGAGTTCGATAAACCTTGGGTGATCCACTTAAGGGAAAACTTGCTGCTGTTCTACAAACCTCTGCTCTTGGAGGCCCAACACTGTCTACAGGAAAAGGAGGGGGCGTAGACATCAAGCTATTTTCTGGCGCCGTTGCCGGGGAGGAAAGGTAAAAGGTACTCACACTCCGGATCTTGGCTACTAAGCTATTTTCGCCGTTGTAAGTACTCGAAGCTATTTCCTTTAGATCCTGCAATTGCATCTTTTTGTTTCTTGTTTACACTAGTTTGGCATAATGGACAAGAATGAGCTTCTTATTCTATTTCCTGATTTAAAACATGGATTGTTTGATGCGAAAATTAAAAAACCTATGAAATCTTATTTGCATGCTGGTAGTAATATTAGTATGAACGCTTTGAACACCATTGTTGATAATGATATAGAAAGTTCTAAGCTTGGGGAAGCTGGTTTTCATGAACTTTTTAGTCCCCCAAGCATTGAGGAGAAAATTTTCTTTGATGATACTTTGCCTCCCATATATGATGATTATAGTGATAGTGGTCTTTTGGTGCCACCTACTATGGAGAGTAAATTTTGTTGTGATTATACTATGCCTCCAACACTTGATGAGAATAATAATGATAGCTACTTTGTTGAATTTGCTCCCATAACAACTAATAAAATTGATTATACTTATGTGGAGAGTAATAATTTTATGCATGAGGCTCATGATAAGAATGCTTTATGTGATAGTTATATTGTTGAGTTTGCTCATGATTCTACTGAAAGTTATTATGAGAGAGGAAAATATGGTTGTAGAAATTTTCATGTTACTAAAACACCTCTCTATGTGCTGAAATTTTTGAAGCTATACTTGTTTTATCTTCCTATGCTTGTTACTTTGCTCTTCATGAACTTGTTTATTTACAAGATTCCTATGCATAGGAAGCATGTTAGACTTAAATGTGTTTTGAATTTGCTTCTTGATGCTCTCTTTTGCTTCAAATACTATTTCTTGCGAGTGCGTCATTAAAACTGCTGAGCCCATCTTAATGGCTATAAAGAAAAGAACTTCTTGGGAGATAACCCATGTGTTATTTTGCTACAGTACTTTGTTTTATATTTGAGTCTTGGAAGTTGTTTACTACTGTAGCAACCTCTCCTTATCTTAGTTTTGTGTTTTGTTGTGCCAAGTAAAGTCGTTGATAGTAAGGTTCATACTAGATTTGGATTACTGCGCAGTTTCAGATTTCTTTGCTGTCACGAATCTGGGCAAAATTCTCTGTAGGTAACTCAGAAAATTATGCCAATTTACGTGAGTGATCCTCAGATATGTACGCAACTTTCATTTAATTTGGGCATTTTCATCTGAGCAAGTCTGGTGCCATTTTAAAATTCATCTTTACGGACTGTTCTGTTTTGACAGATTCTGCCTTTTATTTCGCATTGCTTCTTTCGCTGTGTTGGGTGGATTTCTTTGTTCCATTACCTTCCAGTAGCTTTGGGCAATGTCCAGAAGTGTTAAGAATGATTGTGTCACCTCTGAACATGTGAGTTTTTGATTATGCACTAACCCTCTAATGAGTTTGCTTTGAGTTTGGTGTGGAGGAAGTTTTCAAGGGTCAAGAGAGGAGGATGATATACTATGATCAAGAAGAGTGAAAAGTCTAAGCTTGGGGATGCCCCGGTGGTTCACCCCTGCATATATCAAGAAGACTCAAGCGTCTAAGCTTGGGGATGCCCAAGGCATCCCCTTCTTCATCGACAACATTATCAGGTTCCTCCCCTGAAACTATATTTTTATTCGGTCACATCTTATGTACTTTACTTGGAGCGTCTGTATGTTTTTGTTTTGTTTTTGTTTGAATAAATGATTGTGTGGGAGAGAGACACGCTCCGCTGGTTCGTATGAACACATGTGTTCTTAGCTTTTAATGTTCATGGCGAAGGTTGAAACTGCTTCGTTAATTATTATATGGTTGGAAACGGAAAATGCTACATGTAGTAATTGGTAGAATGTCTTGGATAATTTGGTACTTGGCAATTGTTGTGCTCATGTTTAAGCTCTTGCATCATATAATTTGCACCTATTAGTGAAGAATACATAGAGCTTGCTAAAATTTGGTTTGCATAATTGGTCTCTCTAAGGTCTAGATAATTTCTAGTAAGGTGTTTGAACAACAAGGAAGACAATGTATAGTCTTATAATGCTTGTAATATGTCTTTTATGTAAGTTTTGCTGCACCGGTTCATCCTTGTGTTTGTTTCAAATAACCTTGCTAGCCTAAACCTTATATTGAGAGGGAATACTTCTCATGCATCCAAATCCTTGAGCCAAACAACACTATGCCATTTGTGTCCACCATACCTACCTACTACATGATATTTCCTGCCATTCCAAAGTAAATTGCTTGAGTGCTATCTTTAAACAATTCAAAATTTATCACCTCTGATTTGTGTCAATGTTTTATAGCTCATGAGGAAGTATGTGGTATTTATCTTTCAATCTTGTTGGGCAACTTTCACCAATGGACTAGTGGCTTCATCCGCTTATCCAATAATTTGCAAAAAGAGCTGGCAATGGGATTCCCAGTCCCAAATTAATTAACTTAAATAGACACTCCTCCATGGTATGTGATTGTTGGACGGCACCCGAAGGATTCGGTTAGCCATGGCTTGTGTAAGCAAAGGTTGGGAGGAGTGTCATCATAATAAAACTAAAATAAAAAGGCACTCCTTCATGGTATGAGATTGTTGGCAGGCACCCGAGGATTCGGTTAGCCATGGTTTATGAAAGAAAGGTTGGAAGGAGTGCCACCCAAAAATAAAATAAAATGGGAGCCGCTCTTTGAAGGTTTGTCTGGCAAGCGGGTTAGAGTACCCGCTACCATTCGTTGACAACAACATACACCTCTCAAAACTTTATTTTTATGCTCTCTTTATGTTTTCAAAATCAAAGCTCTAGCACAAATATAGCAATCGATGCTTTCCTCTTTGAAGGACCATTCTTTTACTTTTATTGTTGAGTCAGTTCACCTATCTCTCTCCACCTTAAGAAGCAAACACTTGTGTGAACTGTGCATTGATTCTTACATATTTGCATATTGCATTTGTTATATTGCTTTGCATTGACAATTATCCATGAGATATACATGTTATAAGTTGAAAGCAACCGACCATCCATGAGATATCCATTTGTTATATTGCTTTGCATTGACAATTATCCATGAGATATATCATGCGATTTAAAACTTTTACGAGATGGGTGATACGTCTCCGACGTATCGATAATTTCTTATGTTCCATGCCACATTATTGATGTTATCTACATGTTTTATGCACACTTTATGTCATATTCGTGCATTTTCTGGAACTAACCTATTAACAAGATGCCGAAGTGCCAGTTGCTATTTTCTGCTGTTTTTGGTTTCAGAAATCCTAGTAACGAAATATTCTCGGAATTGGACGAAATCAACGCCCAGGTTCCTATTTTGCCCGGAAGCATCCAGAACACACGAGAACCGCCAGAGAGGGGGGACAGGGCCACCAGACCCTAGGCCGGCGCGGCCAAGGGGGGGTGGCCGCGCCCCCCTATAGTGTGGGCCCCCCAGAAGTCCACCGACCTTGCCCTTCCGCCTATTTAAAGCCTCCGTCGCGAAAACCCTGATACGTTCGACGAAACCCACAGAAACCTTCCAGAGCCGCCGCCATCGCGAAGCCAAGATCTGGGGGACAGGAGTCTCTGTTCCGGCACGCTGTCGGGACGGGGAAGTGCCCCCGGAAGGCTTCTCCATCGACACCGCTGCCATCTCCACCGCCATCTTCATCACCGCTGCTGCTCCCATGAGGAGGGAGTAGTTCTCCATCGAGGCTCGGGGCTGTACCGGTAGCTATGTGGTTAATCTCTCTCCTATGTACTTCAATACAATGATCTCATGAGCTGCTTTACATGATTGAGATCCATATGATGAGCTTTGTATCGCTACTAGTTGTGTGCTACTCATGTGATGTTATTAAAGTAGTCTATTCCTCCTGCATGGTGTAAAGGTGACTAGTGTGTGCACCGTGTGGTTCTTGTCGTAGGCTATGATCATGATCTCTTGTAGATTGTGGAGTTAATTATCATTATGATAGTATTGATGTGATCTATTCCTCCTTCATAGCGTAATGTGGACAGTGTGTGCACTATGTTAGTTCTTGGTTTATTTTGCAATGATCTATTATGCTCTAAGGTTATTTAAATATGAACATTATTGTGGAGCTTGTTAACTCCGGCATTGAGGGTTCGTGTAATCCTACGCAATGTGTTCATCATCCAACAAAAGAGTGTATGTAGCACATATGAGAAAGAGTTATTTATTGTGCGATCCATGTTGAGAGTGTCCACTAGTGAAAGTGTAATCCCTAGGCCTTGTTCCTAAATACTGCTATCGCTGCTTGTTTACTGTTTTACTGCGTTACTACTGCTGCAATACTACCACCATCAACTACACGCCAGCAAGTTATTTTCTGGCACCGTTACTCTTTGCTCATATATATTCATACCACCTGTATTTCACTATCTCTTCGCCGAACTAGTGCACCTATTAGGTGTGTTGGGGACACAAGAGACTTCTTGCTTTGTGGTTGCAGGGTTGCATGAGAGGGATATCTTTGACCTCTTCCTCCCTGAGTTCGATAAACCTTGGGTGATCCACTTAAGGGAAAACTTGCTGCTGTTCTACAAACCTCTGCTCTTGGAGGCCCAACACTGTTTACAGGAAAAGGAGGGGGCGTAGACATCAATGGGCTTAACAAATGCGGAATAAAACTAGCGTTTACTTTGTCAAGCCCAAAGCCTATATACTATGGTTCACCTATGTGCACCAACAACTTATTCTAAGCAAGGGTTCCCCTATGTGCACCAACAACTTATGCTAAGGAATACAAGCAACTTATGTGATAGCAAGATATATATAACTTCAAGCACAATGGCTATCACAAGGTAAAGTGCATAAGTAAAGAGCTCGGGTATAGAGATAACCGAGGCACGCGGGAGACGAAGATTTATCCCGAAGTTCACACTTTTGCGAGTGCTAATCTCCATTGGAGAGGTGCGGTGGCTTAGTGCTCCCGAACGCCACAAGAGGCTCACCTTGAGGTGTGGTTGCTCGATGCACACCAACGCCACAAAGGACTCACCCCAAGATGCGGTACTCACACCACACACCGAACGCCACGAAGGCGCCTCACCTAAATCTCCGGTGACCCTCGCCACAAAGGCCTAGGTCACGGTTCCACTAAGGGATTTCCTTCGAGGCGGAAACCGAGCCTTACACAAAGCTTGGGGCATGCATCCACAACTTAATTGGAGGCTCCCAAGAAATCGCCACAAAGGACTCAAATCCGTCTAGGGTTCCAAGAACCCAAGAGTAACAACTTTCTTGCTTTCACTTCCACGAATCACCGTGGAGAACTCAAACCGATGCACCAAATGCAATGGCAAGAACACCACAAAGATGCTCAAGTACTTCTCTCTCAAATTCCAACAAAGCTACAAAAGCTATTGGGGGAATAAGAGAGGAAGAACAAATAGGAGGAGGAACACCAAATTTCTCCAAGATCTAGATCTAGTGGATTCCCCTCACAAAGAGAGGGATTTGATTGGTGAAGATGTAGATCTAGATCTCCTCTATCTTTCTCTCAAATAGATGCAAGATTCATGGGAGGGAGAGGGAGATAGCAAGCTCAAAGAAGGTCAACAATGGGGCAAAAACGAGCTCAAACGGATGGGGAACTTTGGGGAAGAAGACCCCCTTAAATAGGGCAAGAGAAATCTGCCCGTTATGCACAAAACTCGTCAAAACCGGAACTTCCGGTCATTTGGGGTGGAACTTCCGCCCCCGGAAGTACCGGCCAACTTCCGGGTGAAGTAGGGCGTCCCCGGAAAGCTTACAGTATGTTTTCTGCGTGCAGAATCGTCATTTCCGGAAGTTCGACGGAAGTAGGGCGGAAGTTCCGGCCAACTTCCGGCCAAAAAACCGCTTCACGGAAACTTGAATAACTTTTGCATCCGGACTCCGATTTTGATGATCTTGGGCTCGTTTCGAAGCTAGTAACAAGCTCTACAAGATCATGCAGGAAACCATCATAGTCCAGTAAGTTAGGATAGAAACAAATGATGAAAGGTTTGACCTATCTAAAAAAGACATACCGGTAAAACCTCCAATCTTGAAAATGCAACAAGTTGCCCATGCAAAAACCATTTTTGATGAACTAGAGCTTGTCATGACAACAAGAACAAGCTCTAAAACATAACATGGATAAGATCCAAATAAAACCAAGAAAGATGATGAACCAAACTCGAAAACGCAACGAGTGATCTATGCGAAATCCGTTTTCGATGAACTAGAGCTTGTCATGAGAATAAGCACAAGCTCTAAAACATCACATGGATAAGGTCCAAATAACAACCAAGAAAGATGATGCAAGGATGCAAAGGTTTGAGCTCTCTCCGAACGATACGATCGAGTTACTCACTCGAGAGCCCTCTTGATAGTACGGCAACTAAACTACAAACCGGTCTCCAACTACACTATGAGACCGGTGAGAAAGAAGCCCTATCAAGGCCAAACCTTATACTTGCGCATTCCACTTGAGCTTGATGACGACGATCTTGACCTGAATAATATGGAACGCCTTTCTTGCTTGTGCTTGCTTGACGAAGTCTTGTGGATTGCTCCCCCATAATCCACCATGGGAGAGCTTCTTCTTCGGCGCATCTTCACATAACCATGACCACCATGTGGATTGCTCCCCCATAATCCACCATGGGAGAGCTTCTTCTTCGGCGCATCTTCACATATCCATGATCACCATATGGATGGCAAGACTCAAGGAAAGGATCTCTTCTAGATGGCTCATCTTGAACTTGCACTTCATTTCTCCATGGCAAGCTTCAAGCTTATGAACTCTTCGAGTTGGATCATCTTGAACTTGCACTTCATTTCTTCATTCTTCATCATGTTGATGTCTTGAACTAACTTGAGGGCTCACTTCATCTTCATCTTCAAGACATACTTGACACTTGATATCCTTCATCAAATTCTTCTTATTGCAACCTTGAAGCCAACATATGGTTCAAGAATTGCTATGGACAACTCCTACAAATATAACTCAATGCAAACATTAGTCCATATGGATTGTCATTAATTACCAAAACCACACATGGGGGCTCCATGCACTTTCAGAGGCGGAGTCCGAGGCGGCGGCTCAGGCAGCTGCAACTGCAGCGGCAATGGCACCAACCTCGGAGGAAGAGCCAACAGACGCATCCGCTACTACACCTGCGTCGGCCTCTGCCTCGAAGTCGGCGACGGAGCATGTACACCGGGCAGATCACGAGGAGTTCATCGTGAACGATGGGCCAACGTTGACTTAGGATGCGCCGTCGGTGTCGGTATCGCCCTACAACAACCCCTTCTTTTAATTCTATCGTCGGCCTGTAATATGATCGCGCGCCCAGTATTTTGATCGCCGCTACTCTGATCGCGACGATTTCGGCGGGAACGATCTCTTTTAAATGCAAACTATTTGAATTTCTCATTGAAGACGGCGTTTAGCGGACACGACTGGGAATCAACGTCCCCCAAACGCGCAAACAAAACACGTCTTCCAAACACTCGATATTCGGGCGCGATTTGGGGACGCGAGTGGAGATGCTCTCATACGGAGCGTTTGGTTCGAAGGACAGGATGGCCATAGGCAACCATCTTTCGAGAATATTCTCTCCAGATCTCCATCTATCACTACGCTCTCTCCCTGGCAGCAGCGGCGGCGGCGGCAATCGGGTGTAGCAGCGGCGAACGGCGAGCGGTGGTCAGTGCCTCCTATCCTCTCTCCTCTCTCCTATCTTGCGGTGGGGAACAGCGAGCAGGTTGCGGCGGGGAACGGGCGGCCTCTCCTCTCCCCTTCCTCCCAGGGTTCCCCTCTCTCTGATCTGACGCCCTCCCTCTCTCTCTCTCTCTCTCTCTCTCTACAGTAGCACGGGACAGTGGACTGAGCCGGCGACCAAGAAGAAGCCCAGCAGGGAGCTTCACTTGAGCGATTTCACCCTTTAAGAAAAAAATCAAAGGTATAACCCCTACACAAGTATTTTTAGTTGCAATTTGTATTGAGCATGGTTCTATTTTGGGTTATTGTTGGCCAGCGAGCATTGTTCAGTGCTATGAGTGTCCCTGTTTCTACATCATCATCACCCTATAGTTAAATCAAACTGAATAGGGGGAGGGAGGGGATCACAATCTCTAGGTGCTTAGTGTTAGGTCTGCCCTCCTTTGTATGAGACCCTAGCTTTTTAATTCTTGGATCTGGTCCTTGTTAATTAGTGAGATTTTGAGACTCCCTGTTTCTGATATACCGCTAGTGTGCAATATCTCAGTACTTGCCATCTTCCGCAGTGATGCTTTCATCTTATGGCGTTCCTGCATCAGAGAGTTGTTTTCCTGGTGAACCTTGAAACTGTCTTGTAGAAACGAAACTTTATTGTGTATATCATTATCTGGCCTGGTGGTGGCTGTACTATATTTCTTAGTTTATTTTCTTTGCCAGTTACGCTTATGTTTTCACAGGATGATGTTACTTAGATATGTTGAATCCATGTGGACCAACTAATCTATTAGTTAGCGTACAATGGTTGTTAGCGTAATAGTGGCCGCACATAAGTAGCAAAATTTTCAACTAACAGAGTAGCGGCAAGCAGGTGTAGCAGCTGCGAGCTCCGAGCGGTAGTCAGTGCCTCCTGACCTCTCTTGCTCTGCCCTCTTTCCTCTCTCTCCTGTCTTGCAGCGGGGAATGGCGAGCAGGTGGCGGCAGGGAATGGGTGGCCCCTCCTCTCCCCTCTCTCGCGGGGTTCCCCTCTCTATGTTCTGATGTCCTCCCTCCCTCTCTCTCTGCAGGAGCACGGAATAGTGACAGTGGACTGAGCCGGCGACCAAGAAGAAACCTAGCCGCGACTTTCTTCAGTTTTGGTGATTTCACCTCCTAAAAAATCTGAGGTATATAACCGATGCACTAATATTTTTTGTTGCAGTGTGTATGGACAGTGATCACGGTTCTATTTCTGGTGACTGTTGGGGATTGACCATTGTTCATTGCCATGTGTGTGTGTTTGTACACCATCATCTGTCTGTAGTTAAATCAATCCCACTAGGGAGGGAGGGGACCTTCACAATTTCTTGGTGCGGTCGTGCACCGTTTGGACTGCCCCCCTTGTATGAAACCCTTGCTTTTTCTGTCCTTGGATCGCCCCCTTGTTAAGTACCGAGATTTTGAGTTTTCCTTGTTTTCCATACACCGCTAGTGTGCAATATCTCAGTAATTGTCATCTTCCGTAGTGATGCTTTGCTTTTGTCGCTAGAGTTCTTTTCCTGGTGAACCTTGAATTTTGCAATAAATACGAAACTTAAGTGTATATGCCATTAACATTCAAATGCTGTATCTGGCCCTGGTGGTAGTTGTACTATATTTCGTACCTCTTGTCCACTTACGTTTATTTTTCTCAAGATGATACTTTGCTATGTTAAATCTAGGTCTGCCCTCCTTTGTATGAACACATAGTTTTCACTCATTGGATTGGCTCCTTGTTAATTAGCGAGGATTTCAGACCCCCTGTTTACCATATACTGCTAGTTTGCAATATCTCTGCAGTGATGCTTTACTCTTATGGCATTCCTGCATTAGAGAGTTCTTTACTGGTGGACGTTGAAAGTTACTGTAGAAACGAAACTTTATGCTGTATCATTAACATTCAAATCTCATAGCTGGCCCTGGTGGTAGTCTTAATATATTTATTAGTGTATTTTTCTCTTCCAGTTACTCATATGTGTTTTCACAGGATGATGTTACTTAGCTATGTTGAATCCATGTAGACCAAATAATCTGTTAATTCACTTACAATGATCGTTAGAATAATGGTGGCTGCACGTAGCTAGCAGAATTTTCAACTAACAGAGTTGTGGTATTCATGTATAGAGATGGGCTTGTGGATGCTGCTGGAGGGTTTTCTGCTTCTCGCAAACTCGTTGGCTATACTGAACGAAGACCGCTTTCTTGGTCCCAGGGGATGGAGCATGTCTGAAGTTTCAGGAAATGGGCAAACCAAATCCTTGAAGGGCCAGATCGTGGGGCTCATCTACGCCACTCAGTTTTTGCGGATGCCCTTGATAGCGCTTAATATTCTTATCATTGTTGTGAAAATGGTCTCAGGCTGAGTCTCCCTGTGGTGTCTGCTGTTGGGTTTGAGCTGATCTCAGTTCCAGCATTATGTAAAAGCTGGTCATGTCCAGAAGTTGCTGCAAGAATGCTCATGATGGGCTGGAATGTGTCTTGTTGGTTCTGTTGCTGTAAATTATTTCTAGACATACTACTGTCAAAGTGCATCTTTTGGGGGTATCTTTTCTCCTGTATTACCACTGCTGAATCGTTGTCAGGAGATGAAACAAACATTTTCTGCAGCTCAGCCTTGTTTTCTGTGTGTTTGTGGTTCTGTGGCCCCTTTCCTTGTATTTAGCACTGCTTTTATGTTTTAAACTCTTGGCGGGCTTCTTGCCATTATAATGATGATCAAGCGACAAGAAAGAGTGATGATCCATTTCACACATTTTGTGTTGCAAGCTGGAGAGGTGTTCATCAGGCAAGTTTGCCGTGAAAAACAAAACATGAACAGCATGGACCTGAATCTTTACCTTCTCTTTTCTTTCTTTGTCAAGCTGCATTCATCAAACTAAAGTTCTATTTCTGTCATTCAGCGTTACTGCATCAAATTCACAGTGCACATCTTATCTACAACTTGTTAAGGTGACTGAGGAACTCTGCCAGTCTGGCTCCACGACGAGTTTCAGTGTTGGAGATCGCTCAGTATCTTGAGCTCTACTGCTGCCACTCACTGGCCATTGGCCAAGGCAGGTCAGCTGTCGGAGAAGGGTGCAGCATCGATCTGGCCCTCGTAGCTTGGGATTTCAGGCATCATAACGTTCATTGTAGTCAGATCGCAGCCAGCGGCCCCACGGGTTCGGCGTGATAATTGCGAATTCTCTCCTTGGCAAACGATCGCTCGAGCGATCTGGTTTCCTTGTGCGGTAGCGCTCACGTCATGCGCGAAATCAATTTCCTTTTTTGTCTCGTAGTGTTTAATTCCATTCACATGTAGCTTTGTGTTCACACTAACAGCTCACGTTCTCACTTGCAAGTTGCATATAGCAAAAAGCGTTCACACTGCATGCATGCATAAAGTATCTCATGGGTTTACATTTAATGAGCCAACTTTTCAGCACGAGGCTAGCTCTCACAAGTTGCTGGATGCATGCACAGAGCATCTCGCTCTTTTTTTTTCAGCACGACGCATACTTTCAATTCTCTTTATTTGCAATTCCCTTTTGACAATTTTTTTTTTTTTGCAATTCCCTTTGCGTTGTTATTTCGTACGGTAATTCATGTTTTTTTGATTAATTTTGTAATTCCCTTTTTCGGGCCAGTGGTTTTTAAGGGGAAAAATAACGGGTGGGAAGATCCACTTGCAACTCAAATGAAATACCACTTGCTACTCAAATTAAATACTGTTTTAAGTTGTAAGCTAACAAAAGTTGCTAAAATATTCTAAATGAAAATTACTTTTTAGGGTTGCTAGGTATTTATATTTACCATTGATAAATAACGGGGCACCGGGTTGATAACTTGTAAACAAAAAAGAGTTGCTACGTATTTTAAATTAAATTAAATTTTTAGGGTTGATATTTATTTATATTTATCATTGATAAATAGCGGGTCACCGGGTTGATAGCTTCTAAACTAAAAGAGAGTCGCTAAAATATTCTAAATGAAATACTTTTAGGGTTATTTTTTATTTATATTTATCGTTGATAAATAACGAGGCACCGGGTTGATAGCTTGTAAAAAAAATGTTCGCTAAAATATTCTAAATGAAATACTTTTTAGGGTTGGTAGTTTTTTATAATTACCATTGATAAATAACGGGGCACCGAGTTGATAACTTGTAAACTAAAAAAAGTCGCCAAAATATTCGAAATGAAGTTAGATTTTTAGGGTTGATAGTTATTTATATTTACTGTGGATAAATAACAGGACACCGGGTTGATAGCTTCTAAACTAAAAAAGATTCGCTAAAATGTTTAAAATAAAATTAACTTTGGGTTGATAATTTTATACATTCACCGTTGATCAATTAAGTACGGAGGGGTTAATTATTCAAACACAGAGGATTGATAACTTTTAGCCCGAAAAAAGTTTCTCGAAACATATCAACATGGGTGCTAGTTTTGAAGATCTCGTCGAGATGGATTTATTGGTGAAAACGAATCTTAATTTGGAGTTGTAGTTTGAAAGTTAAAATGTTTTGAATTTTTAAATTTGGAAAAGATTGCGCTGACATCAGCAGATTCGTCTATTTGTGCATGCATGCAAAACTTTCCATCAATAGCCTGCACCAGATTGATAATTTTATACATTCACCTTTGATCACTTAAGTACGGAGGGGTTGATTATTCAAACAGAGAGGGTTGATAACTTTTAGTCCGAAAAAAAGTTTCTCGAAACATATCAACATGGGTGGTAGTTTTGAAGATCTCGTCGAGACGGATTTAGTGGTGAAAGAGAATTTTAATTTGGAGTTGTCGTTTGAAAGTTAAAACGTTTTGAATTTTCAAATTTGGAAAAGATTCCACTGACATCAGCGGATTCGTCTATTTGTGCATGCATGCAGAACTTTCCCTCAATAGCCTCCACTAGGTTGATAATTTTATACATTCACCGTTGATCACTTAAGTACGGAGGGGTTGATTATTCAAATAGAGAGGGTTGATAACTTTTAGCCCGAAAAAAAGTTTCTCGAAACATATCAACATGGGTGCTAGTTTTGAAGATCTCGTTGAGACGGATTTATTGGTGAAAGTGAATCTTAATTTGAAGTTGTCGTTTGAAAGTTAAAACATTTTGAATTTTCAAATTTGGAAAAGATTCCGCTGACATTAGGAGATTCGTGTTTTTATGCATGCATGCAGAACTTTCCCTCAATAGCATGCACTAGGTTATAATTTTATACATTTACCGTTGATCACTCAAGTACGGAGGCGTTGATTATTCAAATAGAGAGGATTGATAACTTTTAGCCAGAAAAAAAGTTGGTCGAAACATATTTACATTGGTGCTAGTTTTGAAGATCTCGTCGAGACGGATTTATTGGTGAAAACGAATCTTAAATCAAAGCATTCATTTGAAAGATAAATCATTTTAAACAATGGTTTCTGCTACATATATTCGACATGTGACCCTAAATTTGCATGCGGTGATTAGCCATGCCAATTAGAAATGCACGTGACGTGAAGAGAGAGAAGAAAATGTGATCCATCCCATGCATGCCTTCTACTTATTGTCATGCTAACTTGCATGCATTGATTATTAAAATTAGTTACATGAAAGGGGAGACATACACTGTCTGAAAGCTACCTATCAGAATGGGAAACACGGTTTTTCCCTAATTGGACTGTCGGAAACCGATCGCGCAATAAGAACCTGGCACGCGAGCGCCAGCTAGGGCCGCCCTGATAATTGATATATAGAATTAGGGCACATACGGGGCGGCGGCTAATGGTTGAAAGTTGAAACCGAATCGCGAGATTGCTGGTGCACGACAATACATGCAGAAGATGAGCATGGCAAATTGGATCTGGGCGCACGGCCTAACGACGATGGGTTTGTGCCGGCGGTTTCTCTACCTGCTCCTCAACGAGTGCTCGATGTGGCGCTCCCCCTGCTGCACGCTCAACCGCATCGAGCCGAGCCTTCTCGGCTCTTCTTCCCCGATGCCTCAGAGGGCCGCGCGGCGCCCCTGCCTAAACCCAGCATCAGCTTCGCACACTCCGGGAACATGCAGTTCTCGCTCCTCGGCCGCGGCAAGGACAAGATCGTCGGCACCGACAACATGGCCCTCAGAATCCTCTACGATGACGGCTCGCACACCGTCCGCCCTCTGCCTACCATGGTGCCGCCCGAGAGTTGGCGCACCGTGTCCGTCGCCGTCGACGGCGTCGACGCCAAAGACCACGGCAGCGTCTATGTCATCGACGCGGACCCCCTGCAAGACCTCCCGGGCCAACCCGTTGATACGTCCAAAACGTATCTACTTTCCCGAACACTTTTGCTATTGTTTTGCCTCTAATTTGTGTATTTTGGATGCAACTAACACGGACTAACGCTGTTTTCAGTGAATCGCTCCGTGTCTCGTTTTGTGCAGAAATCCAACTTTCGGGAAAAACCTCGGAATTTATGCAGAAGGCCCTATTTTCCCAGGAAACTAACGGAGCCAGAAGGGCAATTGAAGTGGAGGCCCGAGGGCCCCACACCATGGGGCGGCGCGGCCCAGGGGGGCCCGCGCGGCCCTGTGGTGTGGCCCCCTCGGCCGGCCTCCGACGCCCTCTTTCGGACTACTTATTCGCCTCGACCTAAAAACACCAGAAGAGAAGTCGAAGTCGCCAGAAACCCTCCAGAACGCCGCCACATCGCGAAACTCCGTCGCGGGAGCCAGAAGTCTCCGTTCTGGCACTCCGCCGGGCCGGGGAATTGGAGGAGATCATCGCCGCCATCACCGCCATCACCTCTACATCAACCAGCCATGTTTCCCCCATCCATGTGTGAGTAATTCCCCCGCTGTAGGCCGAAGGGGATGGTAGGGATTGGATGAGATTGGTCATGTAATAGCATAAGATTGTTAGGGCATAGTGCCTAGTGTCCGTTGTTGGTACTTTGATGATATTGTTGCAACTTGTTATGCTTAATGCTTGTCACTAGGGCCCGAGTGCCATGATCTCAGATCTGAACATGTTATTGTTTCATGAAGATAATCATTGTTTATGGTCTTATCTATAAGTTGTATACACATGTCGTTGTCCGGAACCGATGGCCCCGAAGTGACAGAAATCGGGACAACCGGAGGGAATGGTAGCGATGTGAGGATCACATGTGTTCACGGAGTGTTAATGCTTTGCTCCGGTACTCTATTAAAAGGAGTACCTTAATATCCAGTAGTTTCCCTTGAGGCCCGGCTGCCACCGGCTGGTAGGACAAAAGATGTTGTGCAAGTTTCTCATTGCGAGCACGCACGACTATATATGGAACACATGCCTATTGATTGCTTTGTACTTGGACACCGTTTTATTATTATCTGCAAATGCCCTGCTATGATTGTTACATGAGTTTCTCTCATCCATGCAACGCCCGTCATCCGTCCCCGTGCCTACGATATTTTAATCCTGCTGTTTACTATAATCACTACTGCTGTCTCGTTACTCGTCGCTGTTATTTCACCATCGCTATCGCTATAAAACTGTTACTATCGATAAACTCTTGCGAGCAAGTCTGTTTCCAGTGCAACTGAATTGACAACTCCGTTGTTAAGGCTTCCAAGTGTTCTTTGTCTCCCCTTGTGTCGAATCAATAAATTGGGTTTTACTTCCCTCGAAGACTGTTGCGATCCCCTATACTTGTGGGTCATCAAGACTATTTTCTCGGCGCCGTTGCCGGGGAGCATAGCTTTATTTGGAAGTTCACTTGGATTAATATTGTTCGCTGCAAATTCTCCATCATGGGTAAACCTCGCGATACTAAGATCGCCATATTACCATCCACTACAAGAAAAGGTACAATCCCGAGTACCTCCGCTACACTTGATTCACCATCTGTGATTGATAAACTTAGTTTCACCGCCACATGCTTCGCATGTGGGTACATCTGCTGAATCTGAACACTCTCATAATATTGATAATGTTTCTGCTGTGCTTGATGATAGTGGTTCATTGGGATCCTTTCTAGATGCTACAATTGCTAGGTCTAGACAAATTGAAAATACTGAAACTCCTAATGCTACTACACCTGTTAGTTCACCCGAACTTGGTTATTTTAGTGATGATCCTGAGGAAGATTATGTGGAGCTTGATGATGATTTTATTGAAAAATGCAATGCTACTACTGATGCAAGAAAAATTAAAAAGTTGCTTGCGTAACATACCGTTAGATATAAACTGTCTCGATCCTAAATTTGCCACATCTCCTATAAACATTAGGGATAAAGATTATGAGTTTTCTCTTGATCTATCTCATATAGCTATTGTTGAGAAAACACCTTTACGTGGTACTGAAAAAGAAAGTCTTTGTTGAACACATGACTGAGTTATCTACTTTGAGTAGCTTGTTTTCTGATGACGTTAAGAAGCGTACTTACTTTGTTGCTAAAATATTTCCATTCTCATTGAAGGATGACGCTAAAACTTGGTATAATAATTTGCCACCTAGTTCTATTAAAAGTCCAAAAGAATTGCTTGCTGTTTTCTTTCGGAAATATTTTCTGCTAGTGCTCAACATCTTTGCTTTGCGAGAGAGTTTATAGTTTTGATCAGGAGATGAAGAGAAATTGCCCGAGGCTTGGGCGAGATTTTGCTCTCTTATTAGAGCTTTGCACGACCATGATTTAGAAAAGCATGAATTACTTGATATATTTTATAGTGGACTAACCATTGATTCTAGGGCATACCTGGATAGTTGTGCTGGTTGTGTTTTCAGGAAAAGAACTCCAGACGACGCTGAAGAATTATTGGCTAAAATAGGCCGGAATTATGATGATTGGAATACGCCTGAACCAACTCCAACGCCAATAGTGAAGAAGAGGGGTTTAATTAAATTGAATGATGAAGATATGAGGGAAGCCAAGAAGTCTCTCAAGGAGAAAGGTATTAAATCTGAAGATGTGAAGAATCTACCTCCTATTGAAGATATATGTGAGATAATTCCCCCTTCGTCCATGATTGAGGTAAACTCCCTTCAACGCTTTACTAGGGAAGATATTCCGTATTCGAAACCTCCTGCACAATGCTTAGATGAGTTTGATAATTATATTGTTAAGCAAGAAAATTTTAATATGAGAGTAGAGAATCATTTAATGGAAAATTCTCAAGCTATTAGTGAATTGCATGATATTGTGGAGAGAACCTCCAATGATGTTAAGATGCTTGTTAAACATTTTCAAATGATTCAAACTCAAATTGATCAACTCACTAAAGTGCAAAATGACTTGTTAGGGAATAATTCTAAAGAGAAACATGCTTATGAAGTAACAACTAGAGGTGGTGTCTCTACCCAGGATCCTCTATATCCTGAAGGGCATCCCAAAAGAATTGAACAAGATTCTCAACGCATTGAACCTAGTGCTCATTCTAGGAAGAAAAAGAAGAAGAAACATAAAAATGTTGTAGAATCCTCCGAACCTGCTAATGATCCTAATAGTATTTCTATTTCTGATGCTGGCCCGAAAGTGGTAATGAACATGATAATGATAAAGATAATGATAAGAATGATACTCCGATAAAGAAGAGGCTGAAGAAGAACCTGAGAAGCATGCTAAAAATAAAAAGTATACTAAAGAAGACTTTATTGCTTTGAGAAACATGGTAATGAAAGAGAACCTTGGGTGCAAAAGCAAATGCCTTTTCCTGCTAAGAAACTAAAATCAAAGGAAGAAGAACACTATAATAAATTTTGCGAATGGATGAAACCTTTATTCTTGCAAATCCCTTTGGTGATGCCATTAAATTGCCTCCTTATTCAAAGTATATGAAAGATATTGTTACTAACAAAAGGAAAATCCCCAATGAGGAAATTTCCACTATGCTTGCTAATTACTCTTTCAATGGCAAAATTCCAAAGAAGTTGGGCGACCCAGTATACCTACTATTCCTTGTTCTATTAAGAATAATTATGTTAAAACTGCTCTATGTGACTTGGGAGCCGGTGTTAGTGTTATGCCTTTTTCTCTTTATAAGAGACTTTACCTAGATAAGTTGATACCTACTGATATATCTTTGCAAATGGCTGATAAATCTACTGCTATTCCTGTTGGTATATGTGAGAATGTTCCTGTTCAAGTTACTACTAACTGCTTGATATTAACTGATTTTGTTGTGTTGGAAATGCAGAAGATGATAATATGTCTATTATTCTTGGGAGACCTTTTCTTAACACCGCAGGGGCTGTTATTGATTGCAATAAAGGAAAGGTTACTTTCAATGTTGATGATAGGGAGCATACCGTTTATTTTCCCAAGAGGATTGAGAAGGCATGTGGAGTTAATACTATTTCTAATGTGAGAACTATCAAAGTGGGAACTATTGATTGTCCTATATATGAGCCTAAGGAAGAATATCACACTCTCGTGATTGGATCCATATCAATACAATTCAAGGTAACATGATTGATTTGAGGTTTATTTCTTCTTATGCTATGAAAAAGTTATTTGGTGACAAGACTTGATCAACCTTGTTAACGGATACTTTTTATATGCATGGAGAGGGTAAACAACATCTCTTTCTTCCTCCACTTGCTCTAGTTGCTGTAGCACTTTTAATTTGCAAAGTTCTTGAGTTATTCGAAGATTTCAAAATTTTTCCTGGCCAGTAATAATAAACTAAATACCCAGAAATGTGCGTTTTTCAAAGTTTTCAAAAATTCGCGAAAAATTATACCGTTGGTCCTATTTTTCGACGAGGCACTGGGAGTACGAGAGGATGACCTGTGGGGCACCAGAGGGCGCCACACCACCGGCCGGCGCGGCCAAGGAGGTGGCCGCGCCACCATGTGGTGTGGGACCCCTCTCGCCCCACTTTGTCATCTCTTTCGCCCAAAACAGTCTCTCTCCGAAAAACTCGTACCAAGTTCCTCTCACTCGCGTTTTGCTCCGTAACTCCAGATTTTTCGATCTCTTTACTCAGCCCAGATTTCTGTCTGAAATTTGGCACATTTGCTCTTCGGTATGTGACTCCTCCACCCATCCAAGTAGAATTTCGTTTGGTTGAGTATATCTTGAATATTTTGCTGCTGTAGGTAACATGTTTAGTGAGTTTGCATGCTTGTTCTAAGTGGTAGAAACTAGTTTTGATGCATGATTAGTACTCTAGCAAGTTCCTATTGTAGTTTCCTCAATTATATGTCACCAAATCAAATTTTTATGTCATTTGTTGAAAATTTCAGAGAAGCTATGAAGAAGTTTAGCTTTGGAGAGTTGTTCAAGAAGGGGACAACCAGCACCGGGAGGCCTTCTAGGGCCGCCACCGGATTAGGCAATCATACAATGAAGACATCCTCGCGCCTAGCTTCGCGCCCGAAGAGGACCACGGTCCCCCTAATGCTTCTACTTTTCCATGTTATGATTTTCTAAGGAATGCAGGGATACTCGGAGGATTTCTTGACCCTTGTCAACAGGGCAGGGTTAACCACCTATATGAGCGATGAAAGGGAGCAATACCACATGCTCACCAAGATCTTTGTCGAGAGTTTCAGTTCGACAACAAACAATATGAGCCAACGGTTGCATTCAGAATCTATGGTAAGACCGTGACTATGCCGTTGAAGGATTTTTGTTGTGCTTTGGACATTGCCCTGTAGGTACAGCAAGTAGGATTGATGACAACCCCCGGGACTTGCTGGAGCTCTACCGAGGGATCACCGAGGATGATTGTCGCACCATCCAGCGGGGCAAGATAAGGAACATCCAACTTCCCGCCATTAAGTATTTCGCATACTACATTGCTACTAGCATTCTTGGTAGGGAGAACACTAGTAATATCTCTAGTTACCATCTTGCTTTCTTGCATATTGCACTTACTGGTCAAACCTCCTATCACCTCGGTGCTCTTATTGCTCGCCGCCTGACTACCAGGGGGCCTATTTTTGGAGGAACTATCGCATTGCGTGTTTTAACATATCTTAATCTTCCTCTTGATCCTAATGATGTGCCATTGGCCCCTAGGAGACTCGATATTACTGCTATGAAGAGTCATCATTTTGTTACCACTGACTCTACTTTAGATAATATGGTGTATAGAATGTTGTTTTCTGACGGGGAGGAGAAGGAAATCCCTCTTCCCCAACCTGGTTTGTTAAGTATTGACAGGCAATCATGGTCGTGCACCAAGGAGGAGGTGGATGAACATATGAAGATACAAGAATTCCACCAGCAACATGACTCCGAGGATGTCGGGACCTCCTACGACCACACCGTCACATATCCGGGTGCTTCTTCTAGCACATACCCGGAATACGACCCATCTTCTTCATATTACGGAGACACTACTTCATGGGATCGATGGGATTGAACTCCACTTAGGCCAAAAGCCTAAGCTTGGGGGGAGGTATACCGGCATCACTCATTCTTTGCATATTATGATTGCTGGATACTTGCACATACTTGTTTTGTTCGTTTGAGTGGTTTTCTAATGAGAGGAAGATGATATTTGGGGAAGTGCTGCCTGAAAACAGATTCTGGAACGTTACTGTAAAAATCGTCAAAAATAGCCAGAACGTCATTTTAAGCTGCAAATTTTTGTGCAGGTTCCCCAGGTTGTTATCTAACTTTCATTAGTTGAACACTTTTCGATCTGAGCAACGTAAGATTTTTGTAAAAATCGATTTCTGTACTGCTGTCAGGTTTTGGCAGATTTCTGTCATCCTGCTTTTCTGTGTTTCTTTTAGTTCGCTATTTCTTGTTTTTGTTTTGTTTCCTTCCCAAAACACAAAAAGACCAAAAATATTTCTGTTGTTTCTCTTCACCATTTGTTTGCTTTGGTTTCTTGCATTTGTTTCACTTTATTTGCTATTGCTAGTTTGCTATAAGAAAACCCCAAAAGATTTTGTTTTGTTTGTTTGTTTCCTCTTGTTCTTATTTGCAATTTGAAAACACCAAAAATATTTGCTGTTCTTCTCTGGTTTGTAAAGTTCTTTTTGAGTTCAATGGTCTTCGGTGGCTGGAGCGTGGTTTTCATTTCATATTATCCAAGCTGCACAAGTGAAAAGGCAATAATGACGATCTACGACAATCTGATTGTGGTGAGAGGCTGGTATGAACTCTATTTGTTTTCATTTTTGTACATATACTCATCCATGTGAGCATGCTTAGTTGGTTCATGTGAGGTATATGTTATTTGAGAAAGTCTAGTAGTTCATGATCTCTCATGTTTAGCTTCAATTTATTAATATGAGTAGCATGTCATGTATGTTTGTCTGCATTGTTTTATTCATAAGTAAGTATGGCATTGTGGTATCCTCCTCTGAATAATTCATTTATATCGACTTGGCACATGCTCACGCATGCATATGACTGAACAAAAAGTCAATTAAGCCTCGATGATCTATATTGCTTCAGAGTTCTTGTATCACTTTTATGCCTCCGTTAATTTATTTTGCCGCAAGCATGATTATGACAATTATCGCTCTCTTGATTTGTCGCTCCCTAGTCTTTTGCTAGCCTTCACTTGTACCGAGCGGGAACGCTGCTCGTGCTTCCAAACACATGAAAACCAAGTTATTCAGTGTCCACCATAAATACCTATGCATGGCATTTCAAACCATTCCAAGTAAATTCTCATGCGCTACCTTTAAAACCTTCAAAATGCTTCTCAATTTGTGTTTATGTTTCATAGCTCATGAGGAAGTATGTGGTGTTTAGCTTTCAACCTTGTCATTTACTTTTGACGGACTCTCATATGGACTAGTGGCACATCCGCTTATCTAATAATTTTGCAAAAAGAGCTGGCAATGGGATTCCCAGTCCCGAATTAATTAACTTAAATAGACACTCCTCCATGGTTTGTGATTGTTGGACGGCACCCGAAGGATTCGGTTAGCCATGGCTTGTGTAAGCAAAGGTTGGGGGAGTGTCATCATCATAGTAAAACTAAAATAAAAAGGCACTCCTTCATGGTATGAGATTGTTGGCAGGCACCCGAGGATTCGGTTAGCCATGGTTTGTGAAAGAAAGGTTGGAAGGAGTGCCAAATAAATATGCAATAATTCATGGGAGCCGCTCTTGAAAGTCTGGTTGGCAAGGTAGTTAGTGTACCCATTACCATTCGTTGACAACAACAAACACCTCTCAAAATAATTTTACTCCTGTCTTTATAAAAATAAAAAGCTCTAGCGCGTGTTAATCCCCTCGCTTCCCTCTGCGAAGGGTCAATCTTTTACTTTTATGTTGTGTCTCCATTATTTCTTTGAGCACTATCTTGAGAGCACAACTGTCATTCTTAGTATAATATGCTTGTCTCAAAATATGATTGATTGTGGTATAACTTTGATGCATTTATCTTTTGACAATCACTACTTCTAGTCTTTCTATGAACTCCAGAGGTGCCCGGGCATTTATGTTTTGCCAACCAAATACGAGCAAGCGAGATACCACTTTATCATGCTCTCTTATGAACATTACAATTCTGCTTATATACATGATTCATGATGCTTATTATTAATTGTTGGTGCTTCTCCATGATTGACATAGCTATTAGATGATCTTATTTGCATGTATCTCATTATGAACTGCTTAAGTATTAGCCATACCATGAGAATATATACATCATATGAGCAAATGTGTTCGTGAAAGTTCTTTTATCGCTCGATTGTTAATCGAATTGCTTGAGGACAAGCAATAAGCTAAGCTTGGGGGAGTTGATACGTCCAAAACGTATCTACTTTCCCGAACACTTTTGCTATTGTTTTGCCTCTAATTTGTGTATTTTGGATGCAACTAACACGGACTAACGCTGTTTTCAGCAGAACTGCTCTGGTGTCTCGTTTTTGTGCAGAAATCCAACTTTCGGGAAAACCTCGGAATTTATGCAGAAGGCCCTATTTTCCCAGGAAACTAACGGAGCCAGAAGGGCAATTGAAGTGGAGGCCCGAGGGCCCCACACCATGGGGCGGCGCGGCCCAGGGGGGCCCGCGCGGCCCTGTGGTGTGGCCCCCTCGGCCGGCCTCCGACGCCCTCTTTCGGACTACTTATTCGCCTCGACCTAAAAACACCGAAGAGAAGTCGAAGTCGCCGAAACCCTCCGAACGCCGCCACATCGCGAAACTCCGTCGCGGGAGCCGGGTCTCCGTTACGGCACTCCGCCGGGACGGGGAATTGGAGGAGATCATCGCCGCCATCACCGCCATCACCTCTACATCAACCTGCCATGTTTCCCCCATCCATGTGTGAGTAATTCCCCCGCTGTAGGCCGAAGGGGATGGTAGGGATTGGATGAGATTGGTCATGTAATAGCATAAGATTGTTAGGGCATAGTGCCTAGTGTCCGTTGTTGGTACTTTGATGATATTGTTGCAACTTGTTATGCTTAATGCTTGTCACTAGGGCCCGAGTGCCATGATCTCAGATCTGAACATGTTATTGTTTCATGAAGATAATCATTGTTTATGGTCTTATCTATAAGTTGTATACACATGTCGCTGTCCGGAACCGATGGCCCCGAAGTGACAGAAATCGGGACAACCGGAGGGAATGGTAGCGATGTGAGGATCACATGTGTTCACGGAGTGTTAATGCTTTGCTCCGGTACTCTATTAAAAGGAGTACCTTAATATCCAGTAGTTTCCCTTGAGGCCCGGCTGCCACCGGCTGGTAGGACAAAAGATGTTGTGCAAGTTTCTCATTGCGAGCACGCACGACTATATATGGAACACATGCCTATTGATTGCTTTGTACTTGGACACCGTTTTATTATTATCTGCAAATGCCCTGCTATGATTGTTACATGAGTTTCTCTCATCCATGCAACGCCCGTCATCCGTCCCCGTGCCTACAGTATTTTAATCCTGCTGTTTACTATAATCACTCTTTGTCTCTGTTACTCGTCTTTGTTATTTCACTACTCTTTGCTATAAAGCTGTTACCGATAAACTCTTGCGAGCAAGTCTGTTTCCAGGTGCAACTGAATTGACAACTCCGTTGTTAAGGCTTCCAAGTGTTCTTTGTCTCCCCTTGTGTCGAATCAATAAATTGGGTTTTACTTCCCTCGAAGACTGTTGCGATCCCCTATACTTGTGGGTCATCACCCGTCCACCAGCTCATGCACGTGCACGATGAGCACTCCGACGAGGAAGACTGGCCATGGCACTCCCTCCCGCCGCCGCCCTACGCGCACGCCCCCGGCTCCCGTGCCGAGATCACCTGCCATGCGGTGCCCGTCCACAGCAAAGTCGACCGCCATCACGCCCTCGTCTATGATGTAGCCCTACCCAAGGTCGACACTACATCAAGACCGACAAGCCCTCCTCGTGGCCCAATGACACGAGCTCGAGCCCAAGCCCTACACCAAGAGGTGAATTCGCTTCTTTCCACGTATGTATTTGATACCCCTTTGGATGGCGTGCTACTTCATGCAAATACCCTATGTTCAATCAGGTACATCGACCAAGACACGAGCCATGGAGACCAAGCCAATGGAGAGGGAGCTGGAAATGATGAAGATGGAGCTACATCGCCCAGGCCGGAACTTCCACCCCCCAGGACCTGAACTTCTGGCCAGATGCCTTCCAGATGCCTACCAGCGCTAGAGAAATGGATCAAGCCGGAACTTCCGCCCCGAGGGACCGGAACTTCCGCCCAAGTTCCGCCCTAGTTCCGAAATTGCGCCAAAACGCCCCTGGATGTTACTGCAAGGAAATGGGCCATTTTCGGAAGGGATTTCTATTTTCGTGCCCTCGGTTCCTTAGTTGTGCTCAGTTTTCCCCAGCTCCTTAGTTTTTCCTCAGTTTTCCCCAAGTCCTTGTTTGAAACCCGCAGAAGCAGCTCAGACGGCAGGATTCCCGTTAAGTTGACCGTTCCGTCTTTGCCGTGGCCGTGTGGGGCCGCGTCGTGTGGGCCCTCGTCGCGTGGAGCTGGTAGAAAGGGACCGCGTGGGACAGGACGAGATAGCGTTTGGTTGCACGTGAGCAGGAGCTCAGTTTTGTCTCTCTCGGCCCAAATTGGCATTTTCCCTTTTAAGAGCACCTTTTCCCCTCTTTCTCTCTCTGTCTTTTTCACCAAATTAGTATCAAATCTAGAGAAGCTTCTCTATTTCTGCCTTTTGACCCTCGTTTTTTGCCCAATATGGCAGCAAATCTAGAAGCTAGTATATGATAAATTCACAGCAACATAATCAGAAAACTAAGTATAATACATAAACTGCATACAGCAGCCAAAAGCAGCCAATAACATTGTTAATGTTCACGACAAACTAAGATGAAAAAAAAATACAAGACGCACGCAATGTATGGCTAGCTAGAAGATTCCTCATTGCTCATATATTTCTTCGTCGCCCCATCCGTGCATTATCCCAAGGAAATATTCATTGAACTCCTTCCGTCTGCAGTGTGCGGCCAATACATCCTCCAGACGGTATGGCCTGTGTTCATTTCTCAGACCGTAGTTTGCCATTCTATCCACATATCGTGGCCACTCATCCCAGGCCTTTGTATCATGAATGTACTCTCTGATATAACCCAAATCGGCGTAGTAGATGCAGCCAGGTAGAAGTGTCGGGTGCACTCTGGTGTCGATGGAGATACACCGGATATAATGCACGAAGAAGGCATGACTGCCAATGTTACTGACCGGATGGAGAGAGCGGCTCTGAGTGTCCACACGGTACACCAATGGTTGGTCTTCCAAAAGCATGTTGTCCAACAACACAAGCAGCAGATCACCATCCGACTTCACAAGATAGAACTTGTCATTTCCAAGTTGTGGAAATGAAATTAGTGTCTCCATCTTGACAGTGCTCGCGCGCTGCTGCAACTGTACATATGTGCACACTATTCTTCCGGACTCAAAATTATCCATAGCTATTGCATACAGTTCACCATTGAACGGGGTAATGCAACGCAAACTATGGTTCTCCATCGAAAAACTACCATCTCCCCAATATTCATATATATCCTTAGTTGGAGTGCTCTCATCGACCCAACTAATTTCGTTCGAGTAATGTGAGCAAACGAAGACCATAGTCGGGGATTTGATTACAGCGACTGCATTCAGAAAAACAGATGGCATCTGCGCCTCAAACATAGTGTTCGATGCCTTTGTGAGTGGGTTCAGAAGCCGTATCTTGTGCGGCGGCTTCTTCTGGGCAAGCACGATGACACCACGGCAAAAGCCGACGAAGTAGTATCTAAAATATATTGATGAAGATAACATTCAACACTAAGATTGAAAATAAGAATATATTAACCCTATAGATATGGAGGAATTTGGAGGAATTTGAACCTTGCACGAACTTCCGATAGATCTATGGTGAAGTAGCGGGATGTGCCGAGTTGGAGGAAGGTGAACTCAGCGGCGCGTGGAAGGGCGTGGTCTACCATGATCCATTCGTGCAGGTGCACGTCGGGCTCAGGTAAACCTGAGCGCCAATTTCTACAGACTTGCCTCATAGCAGAGTAGGCGTCCACGTACTCCTCATTCGCCAGTAAGCATTCGCCGATCTTGTGAAGTGGTCCGTCACCCACGAGAGAGGCCCAGCTCACGGAGGCGCCGCGCTCGGATGCGTCGCCCTCGGAGGCGACGGGCTCGGCGGCGACGGGCTTAGAGGCGACGGGCTCGGCGGTGACGGGCATGGATGCGATGGGCTCGGAGGCGACGGGCTCGGATGCGACGGGCTCGGAGGCGACGGGCTCGGGGGCGATGGCCACCGGCGCATTCTTCTTCTCCATCGCCGGCAGGGCTCGTACGGTGGTTGGGGTTTTTCCTTCGATTTGGAGAAGTTGATGGGACGTGAGAGGCGTGGTTTCGTGCGTGAGCGAGAATGAGACGTACTGTGTGCAGAGGGAGGGAGAGAGGGGCTTACGCGTCCTAAATGCGACCCGCGTCCACTAGTGCACGTTTGCACCGCGACACACGTCAACAATGGCACGTCTTCCACTTCTGCACCGCAATACGCGTCCTCGAGTCTAACCTTGGAAATTTAGATATACTCAGGTATACCCTCGAGTCATATACTAGCATTTTTGTGTGCTCAGTTTTCCCCTTGGGTGCTAATACTGGCTAGTGCAATATACTCAGTTTTACCCTCAAGTGGCTGGTCAACAGAGAGTCAACAAATGGGATTAACCAGTTAAATGAGTTATTTAATGTGCAAAAAATTCCGAAAAAGAGTGGCACTTACTCATGGAGTCTTTACCACAAGTTGCCACTTCTCAAATCATAGATAAATCAAGTTTTATCACAAATTGCCACTTCTCAAATCACCTAGTAGCTATGAAGGTGCATGGTTTTCCACAATAAGCCCTACCCAAAACAGCTTTCCCCAAAACATACTTTGTCTGAATGAGGCCATAATTTTCACACTCATGTATATTTGTATTGCAAATAGTTTGAGGTAGGCCAAGATGGGTTTCATTGTACAAAACACGCATTTTTCATTTTTTAAATCTCATATTTGAATCCCTTAGTCTATTTACTACTCACTTGCCCTTGGTTTCTTGATACTACTCAGTTTTGCCCTCTCCCTTCACAAACTCTCACAGACGCCCAACATTGCCCTGATTGGTCTAGCCCATGTCACGCGGATCGTGCCCGCCGACCGTTGATCGTATGATTTAACGGGCAGGATAACCCCTATCTCTCTCTGGTCGGGGCCACCATCCTCTCTCTCTCTCTGTCGGCGGTTAGCTTCCACCCTCTATGTATGCTAAAGGGCGGTTACCCAGTACGCTAAAGTTTGGTTTTCTGTATTATTTTTCACGAGATAAATTATAAACTCTTTTAGGTATTATTTTTCACACAAAAAATGATAAACCATCACCGATTTGTACTTTTCACGCAAAAATGATACACCATCACCCATTTGTTGTAGCCATTACTTTTCACGCAAAAAATGATACACCATCACCAATTTATTGTAGCCATTACTTTCCACGCAAAAAATGATACACCATCACCCATTTCTTGTAGCCATTACTTTCCACACAAAAAATGATGAACAATCACCGATTTCTTGTAGCCATTACGGTAAAATGATAAACTATCATGAATTACCATTTCTTTTAGCATTACTTTTCACGGTAAAATGATGAACAATCACCCATTTCTTGTAGCCATTACGGTAAAATGATAAACTATCATGAATTACCATTTGAAGGGATCTCGGGATACTAAATTAGTGTCATAAATGCTACTACTTTTTCCTATATATGTGGTCAAAGTTTAAAGGGAAGTTTGACTAAACACAAAACCTAGATGACTACCCCCACAACGATCATGTCCTCCTTAATTTATTGTGTAAACCCCAACAAGGCCACAACGGTCACCTCCTCCTTAATTTATTGTGTAAACCCCTACAACGGTCATCTCTCCCTTATAAACACCCACAACGGCCATCCCTTGTGTCAATAGGTTCTGCCTCTCTCTTCTTCGTTCACATACACTTGATCCATTGCCATGGCTTCCACGTCTCGGACGCGGACCGGAAGGGGAAGGGGAAGGGGCGGCCAGGGTGGTGGATCATCATCATTGCCACCACCACCGTCAACACTGCCATTGATCATAGAGGAGTTCTTCATCGTCGTCTATGAAGATCCTTTGGTCAAGAAGGTACGTCCGCGTTCCCACATATATGATGAATGTGATTAATTATGGGCATGTTCTAAAAAACCTTTAATTTCAAACGGATCGGCGCTCGATCTCTTTGCAGGCACTCCCAAAAAAGTTTGCGGACTATCTTGACGGCCAGGAGCCAGCTAAGGTGTATCTGCGAGCAGCTGACTGTGGTCCTCGTCTCTGGACCGTGGAGGTCCTATTTGACGGTCAAGGCCGGATGTACCTCGACAAGGGCTGGGAGAATTTTGCCATCGCACACGGTGTGGATTTCGGCTGCTTCGTACACTTCAAATATGAAGGCGATGATGTGCTCACAGTGAAGGTGTTTGACCGAACAATGTGTAGGAAGTACTACTACTCGGAGGACGAAGATACTGACGATGAAAGCGAAGACGACGTGAAGACATGCATCCATCCCCTTTAGATAAGGGAATTATGACCAAGAATATATATGTAGCTTCATATGCATCGATTTAGAGATCTAGCTATATATTATGCATTTAAAAAATTATATCGCAATTTCCACCATGATTCGAGCACCACACCCTCCAAACGATGCCGATATCGACATGGTCAGAACGGCTATGCTCGCCGCCACTGCTAGGTCACCGTCGGGAAGCACCATGTTTAGCATAATATTCACTTTAGATTAAGCTGCGAAAATAGTCACCTGCCATTGGCTGAGGCGGCCCCACAGAGCGGCTCTATATGATATTCTCTAGGGATCCCTATTCTCTAAATAAATAGACGACCCCAGTGGTCATTGGCTGCGGAGGCCCCACAGAGCGGGAATAAATAATTTTCTCTAAATAAATAGAAGACCCCACTGGTCATTGGCTGCGGCAGCCCCACAGAGCGGTAATATATGTTTTTTCCTGAAAAATAGACGACCCCACTGGTCATTGGCTGCGGTAGCCACACAGAGCGGTTATATATGTATTTTCTTGAAGAATAGACGACCCCACTGGTTATTGGCTACGGCAGCCCTATAGAGCGGCCCCATTTGTCATTGGCAGCACCGCGTATACAATCAGGAAATAAAACGGCCCACGCGTCAGCGACAAATGGATGGCTACCCGTCAGCACGAGACGGTCGGAGAGGAACTGCCCTCTGTGCAGCCCCACCTCGATCTGTGCAGCCCCACCCGTCAGATTAACGGTAACGGTAAGGCCTCTGACCTGACGGCAACCCTCCCGTCCGAGGGGTTTCAAACTAGAGGGAGGAGAAAACTGAGGAAAAGTTAAGAGGCTGGGGAAAACTGAGCACAACTAAGGAACACGGGGCACAAAATAGAAATCCCTTTCCGGAAATAGGCCGGAAGTTGGCCGGAACTTCCGCCCCGACCGGAACTTCCGCCCATGACCGAAACTTCCGCCCAGGACAGCCGGAACTTCCGCCCTGTCGAACTTCAGCATAACAACATTTTTCAGCGTGTAACTTATCCCTTCGCCCCCAACTATAAATAGCCTTGTTGGCTCAGATCTGAGATTAGACTTGATGTGAAATTAAACCTAAGCTTTGCTCATCCTTGTGGGAACCCTACCTAGATCTTCGATCTTGTACCCACCCGGGCTCCTTATCGACTCGTGAAGATCTCTTTGGTGACTTCTACCGATTTGTTGGTCTTTTGCTTGCACTTCTACCTATTTGGTCTTTTGCTTGCACTTCTATCAACCTTCCGGTCTTTTCACCCTTCTAGATCTCTGGGGATTCGATTTGTCGATCTCTTTGCGGGACTTCTAACGGAAGGTCTTTTCCTGCAACCTCTATCGAGTTGGTGGTTCGGGCCAACGAGGGAAAACCGATTTGTGTGTGTGTTGTATCCCCACGATTCCCCTCCGCGTTCTTCGTATTCATCGCGTTCCTCCACCTCCCCCACAAATTCCAACCAAATCCGTGAAGATCGGGCACATCCTTGGGCTTAGCCCTTATCATATGGTATCAGCAGCTCTTTGGTTGCCACGGAGTAGACCCCCACAACCCCCAGTTCCATCAATTTCGCCCAAAAATTTTCTCAAAATTTTTCCCCAAAAAATAGCCCCAAATTTGCCTTGGTTGGATTTCGCGATTTGTTGAGTTTTTTGTGGTTTTGCTCCAATAGAACTTGTCTTTGGTGTTGATCTGCAATTCCCCCACCTTCCCACAGCTTCTAGTGCCAAATTTTCCTCGAATTCGAAGGATTTCAGACCGGATTTCCTCCCAAATCGACGAACAGCCCGCAGATCTGATTGCGACCGGAAGTTCCGCCCGGGACCGGAAGTACCGCCCCCAGTGACCGGAAGTTCCGGCCGGCCGAAATTTTGACAGCAACCTTCGTTTTTCGTTTTGGCACTAACCCCCTTGTGTTTGGACTTCAGTTTGAGTGCCATTTCAGCTACCACAAAGCTTCCGCAACATCGACAACGACGACGGCACCCCGAGGATCCAAGCGGTTCATTTGACACCTCCACCACCATCGCAAGTTCAAGATCGTCGGCCACCATCATCAAGTGGTATAACTTGCTTCCGAACTTGTAGCCCTAGCCTCTTTTGCGTACCTTTCCTATCGAGAGTGGCTTTCTAGTGTTGCGAAGCATTGCGCAAGTGTCCCGACCGTGAGGGTGTGCGTGTGTTGAGCAAAGCTACGAAACAAGCTCGTGTGAAAAGATAAGCAAAAGAAGTGTGACATACTTACATAGATAGTAGTATCCTTACATAGTGAGAAAAAGAAAGAAAAATACAAAAAGAAAAAGTGTGTGAGTGACACCTATACACAAAAGAGTCCAAAGCTTTTAAGCAAATAGTACAAATGCCCGTGTGTTGCCACGGCACAACAAATTGTTATCACCAGATTTTGACCGAGTCAGAGGTGGGCCGCGATCAAGATGGGCTTAAAGATTATACATGGAAGAATATACATGAATCGGCCTTATGCGCAACGTTTGGGCTAGCGTGCCCGTGTATCTGTAATATAGTAGATCGCATCTTAGATTAAGAGATAGAGTTTTACCCGTGCACGGTTAGGTGCACGCCTAAATTAGAAAGTCCCCTGGACTATAAATATGTATCTAGGGTTTATGGAATAAACAACAACCAACGTTCAACACAAATCAATCTCGGCGCATCGCCAACTCCTTCGTCTCGAGGGTTTCTACCGGTAAGCATCATGCTGCCAAGATCTTGCGATCTAGGCAGCACAGGCTTATTATGTTGTTCATGCGTTGCTCGTACTGAAGCCTTGTTGATGGCGAGCAACGTAGTTATCTTAGATGTGTTAGGGTTAGCATTGTTCTTCGTATCATATGCTGTCGTAGTGCAACCCTAGCATATCTAGCCGCCCTTACACCTATCTTAGGTGTAGGGGCGGCACCCCGCTTGATCATTATTTAGTAGATCCGATCCGTTACGGTTGCTCCTTGTTCTTCAAGGATTAGTTTAATATCTGCAATAGTTAGGCCTTACAAAGGGTTGGAGGATCCAGCGACGCGCAGGGTGTCGTTTGCTAGCCCTAGACAGGATGTTCCGAGGATCAACCTCGTGTTGGTTTTTAGGCCTTGTCTAGGACCGGCTTACAATCACCGTACATGACCGCGAGGCCCAATCGTGAGTAGGATGATCCGATTATGCGGTGAAAACCCTAAATCGTCGTAGATCGCTATAGCTTTATCTTGATCAAGCAGGACCACCATATATTCGTGCACCTCGTACGAATCATGGGTGGATCGGCTCCTTGAGCCGATTCACAGGATAACCTGAGAGCCGATCGAGGCTCGTATTTAATGTTTACGTGTATGCCATGCAGGAAACTAAGCGAGGCATCTCCATCACCTTCCTGACCAGGTATAGGTCAGGTGGCACGCCCTTGCACTAGCATCGGACGTGTGTACCAGAGGCTTTGCGGGCCGTCGCTCGGAGGGACCAGGGCCAGCCGCAGCCCTAAGTTGTTCCCGGCTCTACTGTGTTGCCCGTCGCTGCCCGCCGGTGGGTTTCTGACCGCAACACATTCTGGCACGCCCGGTGGGACCAGCATAAGCTTCGACATCAACCACATCGCCATCTACATCTGAGATGGCGGACGGCACTCCAGTCACGTACGAGGATCTGACCTACGAGCTCAAGAAGAAGTATGACGAGGTCAAAGCAATCCTCGAAGCTGACCTCATCGGCTCTTTTCACAGAACCCGTTCCCATGGCATCAGATGGAAAGGGTTCTCACCTGAAGGCGCGCTCGATGGAGTGGATCTGTCCGTCCCGTCAGAAGAACGCACTAGGTCCCTGCGTCAGGAGATTGGCTACATGGTGACTCACTCGCTACATCGCCATTCTGAGAGCCTGGTGAATACTTTGGAGCGTGTCGCTTTTCGGATGATACAGGAAATCATGAGGCACCAGTGCTCTCCGTCAGGACCAGCTCTCGGGACCTACCAAGGAGAAGTGCCACCCCAATCCCGTCCGCCGCTGTCATTCGCATTGGCGGCACCAGAAGTGCCCAATTCACCGGCATGCGCCATTGACAGGGTTGAGGACACTTACCCTGGGAGGTGCCAGCCAAGATACTCGTTCAACATCAACATGACAGAACTGGGGCACCGCCCTGATAAGGGTAGAGACGAGGGCAGCTGCTCTCATAGCGAAGATAAGGAGGAAGCTGCTCCACGCGATCGGCCCCGACACTGCAAAAAGATCCTGGTGATGATCAAGATGGAGGCCGATTCTAGCGATCGGCCCATATTATCCGTACCACCTGCTCTCCCAGTATGTGGCGTCGACCTCACAGGTGACGGAAAGCTAGGGTATGGGTTTACATCGGCTGATGAGCTAGAAGAAGTCGACATCGGTCCTGGGGATAAGCCGCGACCGACTTTTATCAGCAAGAAGTTAGATCCACAGCTCAGGGGGCAGATGATAGCTCTGTTAAAAGAATACCCAGATTGCTTTGCATGGGATTACACGGAGATGCCTGGGTTGGACAGGAGCATCATTGAACATCGACTCCCCCTTAAGAAAGGATTTCGGCCATTCCAACAACGAGCACGTCAGATGAGGTCCGAAATTCTGGAAGAAGTCAAGAAAGAGATCGAGAAGATGTTGGCCGCCGGGTTCATCAGGCCATGCAGGTACGCTGAGTGGATCTCCAGTATCGTTCCTGTAGAGAAGAAGGACGGCCGATGGCGTGTGGCCATCGATTTCCGAGATCTCAACAGAGCCACTCCAAAGGACGAGTATCCGACGCCTGTGGCAGAAACATTGATCAATGCAGCCGCTGGCCACAAGGTGTTGAGCTTCATGGATGGCAACGCCGGCTATAACCAAATCTTCATGGCCCCGGAAGATATACACAAGACCGCATTCAGAGTACCAGGGGCAGTAGGCTTGTTTGAATATGTAGTCATGACCTTTGAGTTGAAGAATGCTGGTGCAACGTACCAACGAGCCATGAATTATATATTTCATGATCTGATCGGTAAGCTGGTGGAAATCTATATCGACGACGTGGTAGTCAAATCTGTCTCCATGGAGGGACACTTGGATGATTTGCGGCGCGTCCTAGACCGAACTCGGAAGTTCGGACTGAGAATGAATCCAAAGAAGTGTGCTTTTGGTGTGACGGCTGGTCAGTTCCTAGGTTTTCTGGTTCATGAACGGGGAATTGAGATCGGCCTGAAAAGTCAAGAGGCGGTGCGCACCATGCAGCCGCCCACCACGAAGAAGGAGCTCCAACGTCTCATCGGCAAGATCAATTTTGTCCGACGATTCATCTCTAATCTGTCAGGACGAATCGAGCCGTTCATGGCGCTGGTGAAAACTAAATCTGATGACGAGTTTCACTGGGGGGCAGAACAGCAGCAGGCGTTTGATGAGATTAAGCGGTATCTGACGACGCCGCCTGTGCTAGTTCCGCCCCAGCAAGACAGGCCGTTCTACATCTACTTGTCAGTAGCTGACACGTCCATCGCTTCGGTAGTGGTGCAACTCTACGAGGGCGTTGAAAAGGTCATTTTCTACCTCAGCAGAAGGATGTTGGACGCGGAGACAAGATATCCTGAGGTCGAGAAACTTTGCCTCTGCCTGTTCTTTACCTGCACCAAGCTTCATCACATCCTTTTGACGGCAGAGATCATCGTCATATGCAAGTCAGATGTTGTCAAGCACATGTTGTCAGCCCCTGTTTTGAAAGGCCGACTTGGTAAGTGGATGTTTGCGTTGTCAGAGTTCGATCTCCAGTATCAGCCTACGAAAACAGTCAAGGGACAAGCGTTGGCCGATCTTATAGCTGAACGGATCAGTACCAATATAGCAGCACTATCTATACGTGCATGGGCTATGTTCTTCGATGGATCGGCTTGCGACGATGGTTGTGGCATCGGCATTCTGCTCGTGTCGCCTCGGGGGGCAGAATACTCCTTCTCTATCAGATTATCTACCCCTTGCACCAACAACGTAGCAGAATATGAGGCAGTACGTAAGGGGATGGAGTTGCTATTGGAAGCCAGGGCAGAAGCAGTAGAGCTTTTTGGAGACTCCAAGTTGGTGATTAACCAGCTCACGGATGAATATAAGTGCGAGAGTGAATCGCTTTTCCCATATTGGATGGAATGCCGTGACTTGATGACACAGTTTCGGTACATCAACTTTAATTGGGTCCCAAGATCCCAAAACACCGAGGCCAACAATCTCGCACAAATGGCGTCAGGCTATATAGATATATCTGACGGGTCGGAAGTTCAGGTACAGTTCCTGGAACAGGATGATTGGAGAGCCGAAATCTTCAATTACTTAAAAGATTCGGCTCGGGGGGCACCTAAACGGATAAGATACAAAGCCATGAAGTATGTCCTCATAGGAGACGACATGTTCTACAGAACGTTGGAAGGGTTACTACTCAAGTGCCTGGGACCAACTGAGTCTAATCGGCTCTTACATGAGGTACATGAAGGCGCATGTGGAACTCATCAGTCGGCTCATAAGATGAAGTGGCTAATCAGGCGATCAGGGTTCTATTGGCCCACCATGCTTGAAGATTTCTTCAATTACTACAAGGGGTGCCAAGCGTGCCAGATGTTTGGGAAGATTCAGATGGTACCAGCATCAGCGATGAACCCTATCATCAAGCCTTGGCCGTTTCGAGGGTGGGGCATGGATATGATTGGCAAAATCCATCCGGCGTCGAGTAAAAAACATGAATGGATTTTGGTTATCACAGATTACTTCACCAAGTGGGTGGAAGCCGTCCCTATGAAGAAGGTGAAATCAGAAGATGTGATCAAGTTTGTGAAAGAACACGTCATTCATAGGTTCGGGATTCCCCAAACTATCACGACCGATGGAGGTTCGGTCTTTGTTTCTAAAGAATTCAGAAAGTTCTGCGATGACATGGGGATTAAACTGATCCGATCATCTCCATACTATGCTCAAGCCAATGGGCAAGCTGAAGCGTCCAATCAGAGCTTGATCAAGCTGATCAAGAGAAAAATTGACGAGAACCCTAGGGATTGGCATGAAAAGTTATCAGAAGCTTTGTGGGCCTACCGCATGTCGTGCCATGGAGCTATAAAGACTTCGCCGTACCAGCTTGTCTATGGACAGGAAGCCGTATTACCTTGGGAAATTACGGCTGGATCAAGACGTGTCACGTTTCAGAATGATCTGACAGCTGAAGAATATGCAGCTTTGATGAGTGACACTATTGAGGATGCAACAGAACTTAGGCTTTGGTCGTTGGAGAAGATTAAGGAGAACAAAGCCAGGGTAGCTCGTGCCTACAATAAGAAGGTTAGACCGAAGGAGTTTCAAGTTGGTGATCTAGTATGGGAAGCTGTGTTGCCGTTAGGAACCAGGGACAAGGCATATGGCAAATGGTCTCCTAATTGGCACGGTCCGTACAAAGTCGTCCAGGCCTTGAAGGGTAATGCATACATGCTGGAACAGTTGGACGGTGAGAAGTTCCCAGTAGCCGTCAATGGTCAACACCTCAAGAAGTATTTCCCAAGCATGTGGGATGATGGGCAGTAAGGTATGAAGGCCGATTTTAAATCGTCCAGTAAAAAAAAATCACAACCGATGCGCAGACATCGACTTGAGAAAACATGCGGAGACAGCAGTGTGCGAGTACAGCCGATGTACGGGCATCGACTTCAGAATAATAAAGCCGATACATTGCTATCGACTCTAGAGGAATAAGCTCAAATTAGCAGGTTAATGGGATCGGTACAGGCCAGAAATCATGATATTTGGGATGAATCTCCTAGTGGCTTGCTGAGGAGTTCAATCTGATAGTTTGGACGTGATTTGGACGAGAGTTAGACCTGTTGGACCGCGTGTTTGGGTGACGGCTTGGCCTCAGATCGCGTTTGTACTGCGAGCCGATGTCCTGCTATCGGCTCCCTATACGATGACTTCGTTCTACGATCGGCAAAGTTAACAAGGAAGCGAAATTAATTGAGGAACATTTTCTTCATTAATAGAGGGATTTCTTACAAAGAAAGAGCCAATTGCTCAGAAAAGAAGAGGACAAAGCCGACTACTACTACTAGTCCCTAATCTAAGGGCCGTTGCTGCCCTCGTCGTCGCTGCCGCCGGCGCAGCTGCTGATAGGCTCCTCATCGGAACTCCCGTAACCTTCTACGGGAGCCTCATCTTCCTCATCGTCGTCATCGCTGTCTTCGTCCCACCAGGTGCGGAGGCGCTTCGCTGATGGGTAACCTTCGAGGGAGTCGTCGTCGTCCTCCTCCGCTTCTTCCTCGGAGGAGGTGAAATCGTCCCAGGAGAAGCGGTCGTCCTCGCTCTCTGCCTCCTCTTCCCCGTCGATGAGGAATTGAAGGTCGCCCTCTCCGTCGGTCAAGGATTTGTCATCCTCAGACCAAACGAAGGAATCGTGTTCCTCCTTGTCCCACGATGTTGGGGCGAGAATGTCGTGCGCCGCCAACGAGCCCCACTCCGGCGTCGGCTCACGAGATGAGGAAGAGTCGGAGAAGACCGACGAGGCAGAGGAGGAAGAAGAGGAGGACATGGCTACGGGAGATTGAGGGTTTTTTTGGGTGCCGATGGCCGGAACGGAGCAAAGGGATGAAGTGGCAAACTGCTCAGAGCGGTTAAATAAAGGGGATATAGTAGAGATTCAATGCCACAGCAGTTTCCGAGGAGGCGGTGCCCAAAGACAACGGTCAGATCACGTGGAATAGTTGAGAAGGCAGGGCATCATGATGAAGGGTGCTGCGACGGTTCTGCTCTGCCACGACATGACCCGACGAAGAAAAACAGAGTGATTTTGGAATTATCAATTCCAAAACCAGGGGGGCATGTGTTATCACCAGATTTTGACCGAGTCAGAGGTGGGCCGCGATCAAGATGGGCTTAAAGATTATACATGGAAGAATATACATGAATCGGCCTTATGCGCAACGTTTGGGCTAGCGTGCCCGTGTATCTGTAATATAGTAGATCGCATCTTAGATTAAGAGATAGAGTTTTACCCGTGCACGGTTAGGTGCACGCCTAAATTAGAAAGTCCCCTGGACTATAAATATGTATCTAGGGTTTATGGAATAAACAACAACCAACGTTCAACACAAATCAATCTCGGCGCATCGCCAACTCCTTCGTCTCGAGGGTTTCTACAGGTAAGCATCATGCTGCCTAGATCGCATCTTGCGATCTAGGCAGCACAGGCTTATTATGTTGTTAATGCGTTGCTCGTACTGAAGCCTTGTTGATGGCGAGCAACGTAGTTATCTTAGATGTGTTAGGGTTAGCATTGTTCTTCGTATCATATGCTGTCGTAGTGCAACCCTAGCATATCTAGCCGCCCTTACACCTATCTTAGGTGTAGGGGCGGCACCCCGCTTGATCATTATTTAGTAGATCCGATCCGTTACGGTTGCTCCTTGTTCTTCAAGGATTAGTTTAATATCTACAATAGTTAGGCCTTACAAAGGGTTGGAGGATCCAGCGACGCGCAGGGTGTCGTTTGCTAGCCCTAGACAGGATGTTCCGAGGATCAACCTCGTGTTGGTTTTTAGGCCTTGTCTAGGACCGGCTTACGATCACCGTACGTGACCGCGAGGCCCAATCGTGAGTAGGATGATCCGATTATGCGGTGAAAACCCTAAATCGTCGTAGATCGCTTTAGCTTTATCTTGATCAAGCAGGACCACCATATATTCGTGCACCTCGTACGAATCATGGGTGGATCGGCTCCTTGAGCCGATTCACAGGATAACCTGAGAGCCGATCGAGGCTCGTATTTAATGTTTACGTGTATGCCATGCAGGAAACTAAGCGAGGCATCTCCATCACCTTCCTGACCAGGTATAGGTCAGGTGGCACGCCCGTGCACTCGCCTCGGACGTGTGTACCAGAGGCTTTGCGGGCCGTCGCTCGGAGGGACCAGAGCCAGCCGCAGCCCTAAGTTGTTCCCGGCTCTACTGTGTTGCCCGTCGCTGCCCGCCGGTGGGTTTCTGACCGCAACACAAATACATGAAAAAAGGCACTGAAAAAGGGCGATTTGATTTCGTTGGAATCCTAAACCCTAAACCATGCCCGTGCGATTTCAAAAGTGGAAATATTGATTTGGTAATGTGAATGAATAACTGAAAATAAATACATATGCTATTCTTTCAAGGCTTTGCTCAAATAATATTATAATAGTTAAGATAGAGAAATTACCTTTCATGCTCAACATTAAGTTTTTTGATTGCCAGTTCATTCGTTGGGAAAAGAAAATCTTACTAAAACACAATATATTTAAATACTCACTGTAGCTAAGGCTCTCAAGTTGCAGATTATTCCATCAGATAATACAATAGCATTTTTTACTACAATAAAATCCCAAGCTGAATTGTACCATACCTTTTCAGCTTCAGTAATGTTTATACCATGGCCGAAGACATTATTTAGAAGTTACATTACATTCCTCAAATTGTGTTGCAATTTCAAAGCGGATTATTTAAAATCTTGTAGCGATAATGACAAAACTGAATCAACTCAGAGCACCGCTTCTTTTCACCATAGTGCAATAGGTGAGAAGGAAAAAGACAGATCTCTGAAGATAAATCCATAACGGGTTACATTCCCCTGACGGAGATCAAAATTCATTCGCACTATGTCTCACCTGGGAGGAATATTTGAAGGAAAATAAAAGGTTCACCATTGTGATCAAAACTGCATATATGTAATATCCAATCAAATGATGATGATTGTCCATGCATATATATAACATCCAATCAAATGAGATTCGAGAATTTTCATGATGTTCTTGAGTTCTCTCTCACCTCAGGTATTTTTGTCACATTCCGATATGATTTGAAATGACGCCGCAACTGATTCACTGCCTGGAGAAAGCAAAAGAGTAATGAATCTGTTCTATAACCTTAGGTAGGTAAATCAAACTGCACATAGTATGAATCTGCTCTAAATTTCATAAGGTAGGTCTATACTTTTCTTTTGTGGATAAGATACCTACCAAAATAAGCAAAATCTGTGGTTTATGTTGTAGAAGGTAGTCCCAAAATATTAGATAAGTGTATAAATTTCCAAGACTGAACTTGTAAAATGAGGTACTGAACATTCAGATGACATCATGTAATTATCCCTTTCCTCGTAGAACTTGCATTTTGACATACCCAGAATTTATTCTATAAATTAATCACTTATTTACACTACTATCTGATGCTAATTTCTGAAAGCATACTTTACTGCTAAATTTGTACAGTAGACCTTTAGTCTAGGTAACCAATTAAAATTCCATAGCTCTGGAAAAGGAAGTGTATAAACCTATGTGATGATACTTTCTGAATGTATACTAACTGCCAATATTGTAGGTTCTATGGTATATACTTTGGAAAATCAGTATTGAAAAGCACTCCCCAATTAAAAATGTACTAACATTCTAAATCATACGACTCTACAAAACATACAAGAAGGTCATACAAATCACATAATATCGTGGTACCAGCAAAATTCAAGCCTGCAATCTCATTTTTACTATCACGAAAAGTTAGTGTTTTTCATGACAGACGTGAGACTTATGTGTAAGAAAATAACAACATAGAATAGCTTAGTCAGTTAAAAATTGACCCAAGAAAGAAAAATAACTTATGTCATTTCCTTTTATGACCTATGCCATGTAATACTAATTATCCTAGAGAAAGATGCTAAAAAAGGTATTTCCTTGAATATTCTCAGCAGTAATAGCATATCAGATACTAATTAGCATATCAGATACTAATTATTTACTTGAAAAATAACAGATAACATTTTAAATAACAATAGAGCAAAATCATAGCAATGAACCTCCCTTCATTCCTGATGGTTCTGAAATTCAGCGGAGCTCTCGGCCTTCAAAATATGGTGCAACTGAGTTGCTCAGTGACAAGAAAACTGAACCAGATGAAGCTAAAGTTAACGCTATGATAGGGCATTCTAATCAACAATTTCTTGCACGTGTTGGAGCTATCGAATTGGATGATGAAGGGAAAGTACAATCTAGAACTCAAAGGAACGATCTCTATACCATCTTACCTTGGGTAGATGGTGTTGCATGGCTATTTTTAATCATTGGTCTTGAAGATGTCTCTGCAATTGCAAAGGCTGTTAATGATGCGTCAAATCATTACCACACAGAAGAGCACCACGTGGTCCTGCAACAGAGACAACCAGTCAAAATATTTGAGGTACAAGCTAGACTAAAAGAATTAAAGTATAATCTATTTATCGTTGCAGGTTTGCACATCTGTCTATTTCTTTGTTGATCATCACTGACTAATTAACCTGAGATGCGAGAACTCATTGGCATAAGCCAATAAACTAAATTACTCGTTGCCTAAAAACACCCCAACTCTCCATAACAGATCATAAGTGGCACCAAGTGATGATTAACAACTCTTGGTTGCTGTACTCTTGGGCGAACAATAACCAAGAGTTAGTAATGGCAATCATGCTGATTTTATGCAGGGTCTAACCTAAATGGTCTGCTTGGGAGACAGTCTAGCACAACTCTTGGTTACTCTAATCTTCAGCAAACAATACGAACGCAGTGATTTCAAAGGAGAAGAGAACATGTTGTATCATTGCCTTTAATCCTAATAAGGTACTCCCTCCGATCCATAATAAGTGTCAGAGATTTAGTTCAATTTAGTCCAAACTTTAACTAAACATCGGGCACTTATTATGGATCGGAGGGAGTATTATTAATGTACCACTTCACATGTCCTATTGTGAACATCTAGCTGTATGTTGTTTAAATGTTCAAGTGTTAAAAACTACATTAAAGATGAAAACCATGTTACCATGAGTTCATTCGGCCCCTGCTTTCCTTCGCTGGTGCGGCAGTGCCCTTCTGCAGCACGGAATAAGCAATGTCAAAAAAAACATCAATAGTGTGTACTTGTCTATTTAATCAACTCATCATGTACATAGTGTTGATCATAACAATGACCCAAGATCAGATCAAAAGTGTCTATGCTTAAATAACATGCTTCTATTAAAACATGTGACTTGCAAGTTGCACCATATTTAAATTTTCTTCCGGATTTCTATGGATCAACTTGAAGAAGCCCTTCTTAGTAGCCATTTTAGAATACAGAAATATATAAATGTCTAGAACAAAAACGCATGTAACATTTTCTTTCCTTTTCCTGCTATTATGGACAGATACGATACTATCAACCAGAAAACTCCATAGATTTGTTGCATTAGTTACTGAGCTAGTTCAAACGCTAGTTTCAACTTGTTGGCATACTAAAGAAAATTAACAGTTACGTATATAATACCTATTAAAAAGTGAAAACTGGAAGAACGGACATCACTTACAATAGTTGTCTTTCAAATATTCTGATGTAGACTTGGGTACCAACCGTAGTAGCAGAAGTTTCAGTGTCGATGTCAACAGATTTCTTTCAAATATTTTGATGAAGAAATTATGATGCCGATACTATTTGGTCACTGTAATACATCTAGGATAAATTTGTCCTAATCCAAATAGCCATTTTATCATTCCTAAGGGAAAATTAAACTGATAAGCTAAAACAAATATGTCAACTAAACTATGAGCATGGGCCTCATATTGGATCAAGTAGAGATGAGCATTTTCACCTCGAACTTGCACTGAGCGGTAAGTGCAAACTGCTACACAACACCTACAGAGTGTGCATCTCCAGGTTTTGGTATTGGGAAAATCAAATCATGCTTCCGCGTACAAAGAACTGCCATATTCCAACCCGTTTAATGCCAGACAATTTATTTCTGAACCTTTCTTATTGCACTAAGCGGCAAGTGCAGAACTACCACATGGAAAAACTTCCCGACCTGGGCAACAAATCATATTGCATATCAAGCCATCAGAAATCAAAATGGACTACACACACAAATCAAAAGGAGACGAAGGGAGATAAGGAACAGATCAACCGTGCACATGCAGATCCAATACGGCAATAGAGAAAGACGAGACCCTTCAGACGTTGCGGCATCCTTCACCACAACCGAAGACGAAGCATCTCTTGTGAGCTCGAAAGAGGGGCGGCCATCTTTTCCCATTCTCTCGGCCCGCCACCACCAGCGTTGCATCCCACTGAGCCAGAAGAGCCAGCGTCCCATGAGAACGATATGGAGGAGGCAATTGGCGGGGGAGGGGTTGTGGTGGTCTATGTTGTCCGGATACGGCGATACGGATACGGATACGGATACCGCGATACGGCGATTTTCTGAAAACACGGATACGGGGATACGTTTGTATATATAATTAAAATTACTAAATTACTGATTTTTGCTCAAAAAATGAGAATTATTACTATATAGAAGTAAAGGAGTACCGTGACATTGTTGTTAGCCAGAAATTCTCACGACCGGCGCTGGTTCCCGGCGGCCCGGCCACGTCCGCCTCATCAAGCGAGCAAACCCAATCAAGCGAGCAAATCCAATCTTTTCCAGGACCAAGAAGAAGCAGATAAATTGAGATGGGAAAACGGGAAACTGACCTGCAGAGTCTTGCGCTGCAGCGGCTCACCGGCGACTGGTCCGGTGGCGCAGCAGCAGAGGTGGCCAGCGATCTGATGCGGTGCGCGGCGCCCAGGTGAAAGGTCGGGACTCGGGATGGGAAAGTGTGCTTGGTCGCTCGGTCGGTATAAATACCGAGGGATTGTGGTGGTGTTCGAGGGTGTGCTCGACATCAATTGCCGGCGTCTACCTTCCCGATGCGGGGGGAATTAAGGCTCGGTCTTCCAATTGAGGAAGAACTCCACCTTCTGCGTCCACATCATTTTCTTCACCGGAGGAAGAGGATGGGCTGCAGCCACCGCCTTGGCCTCGGAACAGCCGGGAATCACCTCCTCATCTGCCTAGCTGAATACCTCGCCCGCACCTTTGGCGGCACAACTTCCACTCCGGTGCCGGCCGTAGATTGGTTGATTGGTCTAGGTATTCTCGACTCGGAACCCTAGCTCCCGATTCTGCAGGGGATTTTAGATTCTGGTCGATATGTGGAGGTCGGGGAGTGTTCCAGTGGTGTTGCGGGTCGGGGAGGAATCCTGATGGTGTAGGTCTGGACGCCTGGACGGCGCGGCTGCGAGGGAAGGTGGAGGCCTGGACGGCGGCTGCGGGAGGAAGGGGAGGGTCCAGCCTTCCAGGGGTGTTCGTTCGGGTGTGGAGAAGAAAAAATGAAACGGTACGATGGCGTGGGAGGGTAAAATGGTCATTCGAGGGGACGACCGAATGCTCGACGAAAATGTGGCAGAAAACGGAGGAAGTTCCTCCTTTTTAAGTAGTGTAGAAAGAGAGAAAAGAGAAGAGAGGCGTCTTGCGCAAATCTTGTTGCTTCTCAATTTTGCAACCAAGCCACAGTCTCTCTTGAGTTAGCGTGACACCGAGCTAGTAGTCTTTGTTAGGACCATTTTTGTTCGTGCTCACAAGTCGCGCTAACCCCATTTTGTCCCACGTGTGTGTTCCACCTTGTGTATGCCTTTTGTGATCACCGCCTTTGACATGTGACTTTTGGATCTTACCCACTTTTGACAATAGACTTTTCGTTTGGTTCTTCCATTTGGCTTTCCACATCCATACCTAACACCATATAGAGTTTTTGGTTTTTTGTGTGTGCATACATATCAGTTGCCCTCCACCTTGAAACACCTTTTCGATTTTGGTTTGCAAGTTTTGACACTTTTGGTAGTCTTTCCTAACCACCCACCACATAGTTCTTGTTTTAGTTGTAACCATGTCTAGTGGAGAAGGGAACCAACTACCGATGACGCGGCACCAACATTGGATAGCTACTCAAGCCGTCCACGCCAAGCTCAATCAATTTGAAGCCATGATCAAGGATACCAACGTCCGCTATGAAGAAAGAGCTCAAGTGCAAAGGATAGACCTCAACAACCAAGTTCAAGACCTCAATGAGAAGATTGAAACTCAAGGCAACGAGTTGAAGGCAACACTCACTATACAAGGTCAAGAGACAAGAGAAATGAAGACGGCGTTGGACAATATCCTTCATACACTCAACCGTCAAGAAGATAGAAGACACCACTCAAGGTCTTCGCGCTCTCATAGTTCAAGGTCACGAGCTCCTACACCGTCTCACCATGATTCCAATGAAGACCAACGCCACCATAATGTGGATGTTCAAGTGCTTCACCAACAAGCTCAAGAAGCGGAGCAAGCTCGACTTCGACTTGTCCAAGAACGTCAACGCCTTGAAGAAGAGCGCCTTCAACAAGAGAATCTCCATGTTCAATTCCAACAAGAGCAAGAACGCCTTCGACATGATCAAGAGCTAGTTTGAGCAAGGGAACTAGAGCGTATCCATGATACGTCTCCGACGTATCGATAATTTCTTATGTTCCATGCCACATTATTGATGTTATCTACATGTTTTATGCACACTTTATGTCATATTCGTGCATTTTTTGGAACTAACCTATTAACAAGATGCTGAAGTGCCAGTTCCTGTTTTCTGCTGTTTTTGGTTTCAGAAATCCTAGTAACGATATATGCTCGGACTCGGACGAACTCAACGCCCAGGTTCCTATTTTCACCGGAAGCATCCAGAACACACGAGAAGGACCAGAGGGGGGGCACTGGGCCCCCAGACCATAGGCCGGCGTGGCCCAGGCCCTGGCCGCGCCGCCATATGGTGTGGCCCCCCCAGAAGCCCTCCTGCGCCGCCTCTTCGCCTATATAAAGTCTCCGTCGCGAAAACCCTGATGCGTTCGATGAAACCCACAGAAACCTTCCAGAGCCGCCGCCATCGCGAAGCCAAGATCTGGGGGACAGGAGTCTCTGTTCCGGCACGCTGCCGGAGCGGGGAAGTGCCCCCGGAAGGCTTCTCCATCAACACCGCTGCCATCTCCACCGCCATCTTCATCACCGCTGCTGCTCCCATGAGGAGGGAGTAGTTCTCCATCGAGGCTCGGGGCTCTACCGGTAGCTATGTGGTTCATCTCTCTCCCATGTACCTCAATACAATAATCTCATGAGCTGCTTTACATGATTGAGATTCATATGAGTTTTGTATCACTACTATCTATGTGCTACTCTAGCAATGTTATTAAAGTAGTTCTATTCCTCCTGCACGTGTGTAAAGGTGACAGTGTGTACACCGTGTTAGTACTTGGTTTATGCTATGATCATGATCTCTTGTAGATTGCGAAGTTAACTATTGCTATGATAATATTGATGTGATCTATTCCTCCTACATATGCATGAAGGTGACAGTGTGCATGCTATGTTAGTACTTGGTTTAGTCTTTTGATCTATCTTACACTATAAGGTTACTTAAATATGAACAAATTGTGGAGCTTGTTAACTCCGGCATTGAGGGTTCGTGTAATCCTACGCAATACGTTCATCATCCAACAAAAGTGTAGAGTATGCATTTATCTATTCTGTTATGTGATCAATGTTGAGAGTGTCCACTAGTGAAAGTCTAATCCCTAGGCCTTGTTCCTAAATACTGCTGCGTTACTACTGCTTGTTTACTGTTTTACTGTGTTACTACTGCTACAATACTACCACCATCAACTACACGCCAGCGAGCTATTTTCTGGCACCGTTGCTACTGCTCATACTTATTCATACCACCTGTATTTCACTATCTCTTCGCTGAACTAGTGCACCTATTAGGTGTGTTGGGGACACAAGAGACTTCTTGATTTGTGGTTGCAGGGTTGCATGAGAGGGATATCTTTGACCTCTTCCTCCCTGAGTTCGATAAACCTTGGGTGATCCACTTAAGGGAAAACTTGCTGCTGTTCTACAAACCTCAGCTCTAGGAGGCCCAACACTGTCTACAGGAAAGGAGGGGGAACGTAGACATCAAGCACTTTTCTGGCGCCGTTGCCGGGGAGGAAAGGTAAAAGGCACTCATACTTCGGTTCCAGGTAAAGTACTTTTCTGGCGCCATTGTGTTTGTGCTCGAAGCTATTTCCTTTAGATCCTGCAATTGCATCTTTTTGTTTCTTGTTTACACTAGTTTGGCATAATGGACAAGAATGAGCTTCTTATTCTATTTCCTGATTTAAAACATGGATTGTTTGATGCGAAAATTAAAAAACCCATGGAACTTTATATGCATATTAATGGGAATGTTATTAATATGAATGCTTTGAACACTATTGTTGCTAATGCTATGGAAAATTCTAAGCTTGGGGAAGCTGGTTTTAATGAGCTTGATCTTTTTAGTCCCCCAAGAATTGAGGAGAAAATTTACTTTGATGATACTTTGCCTCCTATTTATGATGATTATAATGATAGTAGTCTTTTGTTACCGCCTGTTATGGAGGATAAATTTGATTATGATTACAATATGCCTCCTATATTTGATGATGAGAATAATAATGATAGCTACTTTGTTGAATTTGCTCCCACTACAACTAATAAAATTGATTATGCTTATGTGGAGAGTAATAATTTTATGCATGAGACTCATGATAAGAATGCTTTATGTGATACTTATATTGTTGAGTTTGCTCATGATGCTACTAAAAGTTATTATGAGAGAGGAAAATATGGTTGTAGAAATTTTCATGTTACTAAAACACCTCTCTATGTGCTGAATTTTTTGAAGCTATACTTGTTTTATCTTTCTATGCTTGTTGGATTATGCTTCTTGAACTTGTTTATTTACAAGATTCCTATGCATAGGAAGCATGTTAGACTTAAATGTGTTTTGAATTTTCCTCTTGATGCTCTCTTTTGCTTCAAATACTATTTCTTGCGAGTGCATCATTAAAACTGCTGAGCCCATCTTAATGGCTATAAAGAAAGAACTTCTTGGGAGATAACCCATGTGTTATTTTGCTACAGTACTTTGTTTTATATTTGTGTCTTGGAAGTTGTTTACTACTGTAGCAACCTCTCCTTATCTTAGTTTTGTGTTTTTTTGTGCCAAGTAAAGTCTTTGATAGTAAAGTCAATACTAGATTTGGATTACTGCGCAGAAACTGTTTTCTTGCTGTCACGAATCTGGGCCTAATTCTCTGTAGGTAACTCAAAAAATTATGCCAATTTACGTGAGTGATCCTCAGATATGTACGCAACTTTCATTCAATTTGAGCATTTTCATCTGAGCAAGTCTGGTGCCATTTTAAAATTCGTGTTTACGGACTGTTCTGTTTTGACAGATTCTGCCTTTTATTTCGCATTGCTTCTTTCGCTGTGTTGGGTGGATTTCTTTGTTCCATTACCTTCCAGTAGCTTTGGGCAATGTCCAGAAGTGTTAAGAATGATTGTGTCACCTCTGAACATGTGAATTTTTATTATGCACTAACCCTCTAATGAGTTTGTTTCGAGTTTGGTGTGGAGGAAGTTTTCAAGGGTCAAGAGAGGAGGATGATATACTATGATCAAGAAGAGTGAAGAGTCTAAGCTTGGGGATGCCCCGGTGGTTCATCCCTGCATATTTCAAGAAGACTCAAGCATCTAAGCTTGGGGATGCCCAAGGCATCCCCTTCTTCATCGACAAATTATCAGGTTCCTTCTCTTGAAACTATATTTTTATTCAGTCACATCTTATGTGCTTTGCTTGGAGCGTCAGTTTGTTTTAGTTTTTGTTTTGTTTGAATAAAATGGATCCTAGCATTCACTTTATGGGAGAGAGACATGCTCCGCTGTAGCATATGGACAAGTATGTCCTTAGCTTCTACTCATAGTATTCATGGCGAAGTTTCCTCTTCGTTAAATTGTTATATGGTTGGAATTGGAAAATGATACATGTAGTAATTGCTATAATGTCTTGGGTAATGTGATACTTGGCAATTGTTATGCTCATGTTTAAGCTCTTGCATCATATGCTTTGCACCCATTAATGAAGAAATACATAGAGCATGCTAAAATTTGGTTTGCATATTTGGTTTCTCTAAGGTCTAGATAATTTCTAGTATTGAGTTTGAACAACAAGGAAGACGGTGTAGAGTCTTATAATGTTTACAATATATCTTTTATGTGAGTTTTGCTGCACCGGTTCATCCTTGTGTTTGTTTCAAATAACCTTGCTAGCCTAAACCTTGTATCGAGAGGGAATACTTCTCATGCATCCAAAATACTTGAGCCAACCACTATGCCATTTGTGTCCACCATACCTACCTACTACATGGTATTTTCCGCCATTCCAAAGTAAATTGCTTGAGTGCTACCTTTAAAATTCCATCATCACTTTTGCAATATATAGCTCATGGGACAAATAGCTTAAAAACTATTGTGGTATTGAATATGTAATTATGCACTTTATCTCTTATTAAGTTGCTTGTTGTGCGATAACCATGTTCACTGGGGACGCCATCAACTATTCATTGTTGAATTTCATGTGAGTTGCTATGCATGTTCGTCTTGTCTGAAGTAAGAGCGATCTACCACCTTATGGTTAAGCATGCATATTGTTAGAGAAGAACATTGGGCCGCTAACTAAAGCCATGATCCATGGTGGAAGTTTTAGTTTTGGACATATATCCTCAATCTCAAATGAGAAATTTATTAATTGTTGTTACATGCTTATGCATAAAAGAGGAGTCCATTATCTGTTGTCTATGTTGTCCCGGTATGGATGTCTAAGTTGAAGAATAATCAATAGCGAGAAATCCAATGCGAGCTTTCTCCTTAGACCTTTGTACAGGCGGCATAGAGGTACCCCATTGTGACACTTGGTCAAAACATGTGCATTGTGATGATCCGGTAGTCCAAGCTAATTAGGACAAGGTGCGGGCGGTACACTATGCATGAGGCTTGCAACTTGTAAGATATAATTTACATGATACATATGCTTTATTACTACCGTTGATAAAATTGTTTCATGTTTTCAAAATCAAAGCTCTAGCACAAATATAGCAATCGATGCTTTTCCTCTATGAGGACCATTCTTTTACTTTTATGTTGAGTCAGTTCACCTATTTCTCTCCACCTCAAGAAGCAAACACTTGCGTGAACTGTGCATTGATTCCTACATATTTGCATATTGCAGTTATTATATTACTCTATGTTGACAATATCCATGAGATATACATGTTATAAGTTGAAAGCAACCGCTGAAACTTAATCTTCTTTTGTGTTGCTTCAATGCCTTTACTTTGAATTATTGCTTTATGAGTTAACTCTTATGCAAGACTTATTGATGCTTGTCTTGAAGTACTATTCATGAAAAGTCTTTGCTATATGATTCACTTGTTTACTCATGTCATATACATTGTTTTGATCGCTGCATTCACTACATATGCTTTACAAATAGTATGATCAAGGTTGTGATGGCATGTCACTCCAGAAATTATACGTGTTTATCGTTTTACTGCTCGGGACGAAAGCGAACTAAGCAGGGGATGCTGATACATCTCCGACGTATCGATAATTTCTTATGTTCCATGCCACATTATTGATGTTATCTACATGTTTTATGCACACTTTATGTCATATTCGTGCATTTTCTGGAACTAACCTATTAACAAGATGCCGAAGTGCCAGTTCCGGTTTTCTGCTGTTTTTGGTTTCAGAAATCCTAGTAACGAAATATTCTCGGAATCGGACGAAATCAACGCCCAGGTTCCTATTTTCACCGGAAGCATCCAGAACACACGAGAAGGACCAGAGGGGGGGCACTGGGCCCCCAGACCATAGGCCGGCGCGGCCCAGGCCCTGGCCGCGCCGCCATATGGTGTGGCCCCCCCAGAAGCCCTCCTGCGCCGCCTCTTCGCCTATATAAAGTCTCCGTCGCGAAAACCCTGATGCGTTCGACGAAACCCACAGAAACCTTCCAGAGCCGCCGCCATCGCGAAGCCAAGATCTGGGGGACAGGAGTCTCTGTTCCGGCACGCTGCCGGAGCGGGGAAGTGCCCCCGGAAGGCTTCTCCATCAACACCGCTGCCATCTCCACCGCCATCTTCATCACCGCTGCTGCTCCCATGAGGAGGGAGTAGTTCTCCATCGAGGCTCGGGGCTGTACCGGTAGCTATGTGGTTCATCTCTCTCCCATGTACCTCAATACAATAATCTCATGAGCTGCTTTACATGATTGAGATTCATATGAGTTTTGTATCACTACTATCTATGTGCTACTCTAGCAATGTTATTAAAGTAGTTCTATTCCTCCTGCACGTGTGTAAAGGTGACAGTGTGTACACCGTGTTAGTACTTGGTTTATGCTATGATCATGATCTCTTGTAGATTGCGAAGTTAACTATTGCTATGATAATATTGATGTGATCTATTCCTCCTACATATGCATGAAGGTGACAGTGTGCATGCTATGTTAGTACTTGGTTTAGTCTTTTGATCTATCTTACACTATAAGGTTACTTAAATATGAACAAATTGTGGAGCTTGTTAACTCCGGCATTGAGGGTTCGTGTAATCCTACGCAATGCGTTCATCATCCAACAAAAGTGTAGAGTATGCATTTATCTATTCTGTTATGTGATCAATGTTGAGAGTGTCCACTAGTGAAAGTCTAATCCCTAGGCCTTATTCCTAAATACTGCTGCGTTACTACTGCTTGTTTACTGTTTTACTGTGTTACTACTGCTGCAATACTACCACCATCAACTACACGCCAGCGAGCTATTTTCTGGCACCGTTGCTACTGCTCATACTTATTCATACCACCTGTATTTCACTATCTCTTCGCTGAACTAGTGCACCTATTAGGTGTGTTGGGGACACAAGAGACTTCTTGCTTTGTGGTTGCAGGGTTGCATGAGAGGGATATCTTTGACCTCTTCCTCCCTGAGTTCGATAAACCTTGGGTGATCCACTTAAGGGAAAACTTGCTGCTGTTCTACAAACCTCTGCTCTTGGAGGCCCAACACTGTCTACAGGAAAGGAGGGGGAACGTAGACATCAATCCGCCATGAACAACAAGCACTTGAAGAACAAGAACGACAACGACAAGTACAAGAAGCTCAAGCTAGAAGACAACGCCTTCATGAAGAGGAACAAAGGCAAGCGCACCAAGAGCGCCAAATCATCAATTTTGTTCATCCTCAATGCCCTCAAGGTCAAGAAAATCGCCGCCATCATGATGATCGATCTCATGCTAGAAGATCACCTCCAAGGGCAAGAAATGAGGAATCAAGTCATCACCAAGCATCAAGTGAAGAAAGTGTGATGCCTCGACAACGCCACAACAATGATGATCAAGATGAAGGTCATGGAAGACCACCTCCTCGTCAACAACATAGCAACAACAATAGAGATGCTCAAGGTCCACAACATCTACCTCAACAACGTCAAGACCTTGGTGAAGAAAGACCACCTCCTAGACGCAATGACCGCAACGAGGAAGAAATCTTTGGGAAGCTCAAGTTCACCATGCCTAAGTTCCACGGAGAGGAAGACCCCGGTGCATACTTATCTTGGGTACTCAAGGTTGACAAGATTTTCCGCATACACAACTTCTCCGAAGCAAAGAAAGTGGCCATGGCATCACTTGAGTTTGAAGGATATGCAAATGTTTGGTGGGAAGAAGTGAACAAGAAGCGTGACAAGGAAGATCTAGAGCCCATTGACACATGGGAAGAGATGCAAGAAGTCATGCACAAACGCTTTGTGCCCAACCACCATAAACACGATGATACGTCTCCAACGTATCTATAATTTCTGATGTTCCATGCTTGTTTTATGACAATACCGACATGTTTTGTTCACATTTTATGTCATATTTATGCGTTTTCTGGAACTAACCTATTGACGAGATGCCGAAAGGCCAGTTGCTGTTTTCTGCTGTTTTTGGTTTCAGAAATCCTAGTAAAGAAATATTCTCGGAATTGGACGAAATCAACGCCCAGGGTCCTATTTTGCCACGAAGCTTCCAGAAGACCGAAGAGGAGACGAAGTGGGGCCACGAGGTGGCCAAACCATAGGGCGGCGCGGCCCAGGCCTTGGCCGCGCCGACCTATAGTGTGGGCCCCTCGTGTGGCCCCCTGACCTGCCCTTCCGCCTACAAATAGCCTTCGTCGCGAAACCCCCAGTACCGAGAGCCACGATACGGAAAACCTTACTGAGACGCCGCCGCCGCCAATCCCATCTCGGGGGATTCTGGAGATCTCCTCCGGCACCCTGCCGGAGAGGGGATTCATCTCCCGGAGGACTCTTCACCGCCATCGCTGCCTCCATGATGAGGAGGGAGTAATCCACCCCCGAGGCTGAGGGCTCCGCTGTAGCTATGTGGTTCATCTCTCTCCCATGTACCTCAATACAATAATCTCATGAGCTGCTTTACATGATTGAGATTCATATGAGTTTTGTATCACTATTCATCTATGTGCTACTCTAGTGATGTTATTAAAGTATTCTATTCCTCCTGCACGGTGTAATGGTGACAGTGTGTGCATCCGTGTTAGTACTTGGCGTAGGCTATGATTATGATCTCTTGTAGATTATGAAGTTAACTATTGCTATGATGGTATTGATGAGATCTATTCCTCCTACATAGCATGAAGGTGACAGTGTGCATGCTATGTTAGTACTTGGTTTAGTCGTATTGATCTTTCATGCACTCTAAGGTTATTTAAATATGAACATTGAATTGTGGAGCTTGTTAACTCCGGCATTGAGGATTCGTGTAATCCTACGCAAAGGTGTTCATCATCCAACAAGAGTGTAGAGTATGCATTTATCTATTATGTTATGTGATCAATGTTGAGAGTGTCCACTAGTGAAAGTCTGATCCCTAGGCCTTGTTCCTAAATACTGCTATCGCTGCTTGTTTACTGTTTTACTGTGTTACTACTGCTGCGTTACTACTGCTTGTTTACTGTCCTGGGCAAAGCACTTTTCTGGTGCCGTTGCCACTGCTCATATATATTCATACCACCTGTATTTCACTATCTCTTCGCCGAACTAGTGCACCTATTAGGTGTGTTGGGGACACAAGAGACTTCTTGCTTTGTGGTTGCAGGGTTGCATGCGAGGGATATCTTTGACCTCTTCCTCCCCGAGTTCGATAAACCTTGGGTGATCCACTTAAGGGAAACTTGCTGCTGTCCTACAAACCTCTGCTCTTGGAGGCCCAACACTGTCTACAGGAAAAGGAGGGGGCGTAGACATCAAGCTATTTTCTGGCGCCGTTGCCGGGGAGGAAAGGTAAAAGGTATTCACATCCTCCGACTACTAAGCTATTTCCTAGCACTATTGCCGGTGTGTGAGTGCTCGAAGCTATTTCCTTTAGATCCTGCAATTGCATCTTTTTGTTTCTCGTTTACACTAGTTAGGCACAATGGAAAACAACAAAAAAATTGGTGAGCTTTTTAATCTTTTTCCTGATTTAGAATTGTTTGATGCGAAAATTAAAAAACCTATGGAACCTTATTTGCATGCTAGTAGCGATGTTATTAGTATGTATGCAATTACTGCTAATGCTATGGAGAAGTCTAAGCTTGGGGAAGCTAGTTTTTGTGATCTTTTTAGCTTCCCATCTTTAGGGGAGAAAATTTGCTCTGATAATACTTTATCTCCCATATGCAATAACTCTAATGATGCTTGTGATATTTTAAATGCACCTACTGAAAGTATTCCGTATAAAATACCTATGAAAATTATTGAACGTGTTATGGATAACCACTATAAAGGGGATGGAACTGTCCACCCTAGAGATCATTTACTGTTTTTGCATGAATTATGCGGGTTATTCAAGTGTGCAGGTATCTCTATGGATGAAGTGAGGAAGAAGCTATTCTCTGTTTCGCTGTCTGGTAAAGCGGCGCATTGGTATAAATTGTTGGAGAATAGTCATTCTCTTGGTTGGGAGGAAATTGCATCTCTCTTTTATTCTAAATTTTATCCTCCTCATGAAGTGCATATTGATAGGAATTATATTTATAACTTTTATCCTCGTGATGGAGAGAGTATTTCTCAAGCGTGGGGGAGATTGAAATCACTAATGCTCAAATGTCCCATTCATGAGCTTCCCCGTAATGTTATTATTAACAATTTTTATGCGAGGCTTTCAGGACAACATAAGGACTATCTGGACGCATGTTCGGAGGGATCTTTCACAAGCAAGGAGGTTGAAGCTAGGTGGGATCTTCTTGATCGGATTGAGGACAACGCTGAAGGATGGGAGAACGACAAAGGTAAAGAGTCAGGTATAAATTATGATTATGAATGCATTGAAGCTTTTATGGATACCGATAAATTTCGAAATATGAGTGCTACCTATGGACTTGACTCTCAAGTTGCTGCAAATCTTTATAAAGCCTTTGCTTCTCATTTTGAATTACCTAAAAAGAATTTTGATAAATATCATGAACCTTTTAAAGAGGCTTGCATGAAGAATGAAATTGTTGTTAATTATTGCAATAAGCATGCTCAAACTCCTAAGAATGCTATTTCTTATAAGCATGTTAATTTTTGTGGAATACATAGACCTTGTGGAATTAATCAAATCAAAGATGAATATTGTATCCATCATGCTAATGAAAAAACTAGAAAGTGGTTTAGGGCTCTAGATGATCTTGGTAAAAAAGTTTGTGCCCTCTATCCTTTTATTTGTGAAGTTTGCCATGAAGTGGGTCATTTTAATTTTCAATGCTCCTCCAATGATAATTTGAACCCAATAAGTGCTGCAAATTTGTATTGTGATGATGAAATTACTCCTAATCAGCATGATGAACTTACTTTATTTTTGGGGTGTGAAGAACTGTCGAGAAAAATCTCTTTGTTACATATGAGAGATCTTGATATTGATGATGTCCTGCATGGGTGTTTTTCTTATTGCATTGATAATAGCCATACAAATACTTACATACAAAATATTTTAGAAGATGACACCTTGCCAAAATATGATAGGACCGCTGTGTGTTTTCAACTAATTAATGAAAAGGAGGGATCCTCCCAAGTTTCTTCTATTGTTTCTGAAAGTAAATCAGGTTATGCGGACAAGCCACCCTTCAAGACTCTTCCTCCTAAAGAAGGGAACGAGGAGAAGGAAGAGAAGAAGAAGAAAAAAGGAACGAAGAAGAAGAAGAAGAAGAAGGAGAATAAAAAGAAAGAGGGAACGGCGTATCCCCGCGTGAATGAGATAACACTAAGTAACCGTAAGTATGTTGCTCCTGACGATTATTGTGATAATGAATCTGAATACGATGATCTTCCTATGCCCTTTACATACATTAGCAATCATGATTTGAATGAGCACACTACTTTTGATATTGCAAATCTCTGGGAAATTAATTCTGAAAATGATGATGATAATAATTGCCATAGTGTCAGTGCTATCCATGCTTCCTCCCATAATGATATAGAAAGCTCTAAGCTTGGGGAAGAGGTGTTTGAAAATCCTTTAGCTACTGGTCATTATGTTCTTGATACATCTCCTTCTAATAACAATAATGGTGTGGACACAGATAAACCGACTGTGAAAGATAACTATTCTATTTCCTATGATGACACTGTGCCTCCGATCTCTGATGATTATTACAAAGAATGCTATGATGTAGGTTCTAACTATCCTTATGAAACTTGTCATAGTCATGATTGGGTTACCAAAAACAATTCCCTTAATATGCAACTTGTTTACCATGTTCAAATTCTTGATAATAATCCTGCTCCAATTACTATTAATGAAAAGAACTCTCCTTATGCCAAAATTAATGATACTTCTATGCATATGAACCATGATAAGAATGTTTTAAGTGATGGGTATATTGTGGATTTCATCAATGATGCTACTGAAAGTTATTATGAGAGAGGGAAATATGGTTATATGCATCTTAATAATATTAAGTTTCCCCTCTTTATGTTGAGAATCTTGAAGTTACTCGTGTTTTATCCTCTTATGCTTGTCACTTTGTTCTTCATGAATTCATTTGTGTATAAGATTCCTTTGCATAGGAAGTGGGTTAGGCTTAAAGTTGTTTTGAATTTGCTTCTTGATGCTCTCTTTTGCTTCAAATACTATTTCCCGCGAATGGATCATTAAAACTGCTGAGCCCATCTTAATGGCTATAAAGAAAGAACTTCTTGGGAGATAACCCCTGTGTTATTTTGCTACAGTACTTTGTTTTATATTTATGTCTTGGAAGTTGTTTACTACTGTAGCAACCTCTCCTTATCTTAGTTTTGTGTTTTGTTGTGCCAAGTAAAGTCGTTGATAGAAAAGTTCATACTAGATTTGGATTACTGCACAGAAACAGATTTCTTTGCTGTCACGAATCTGGGCCTAATTCTCTGTAGGTAACTCAGAAAATTATGCTAATTCACGTGAGTGATCCTCAGATATGTACGCAACTTTCATTCAATTTGAGCATTTTCATTTGAGCAAGTCTGGTGCCCTTTTAAAATTCGTCTTTACGGACTGTTCTGTTTTGACAGATTCTGCCTTTTATTTCGCATTGCTTCTTTTGCTATGTTGGATGGATTTCTTTGTTCCATTGACTTCCAGTAGCTTTGAGCAATGTCCAGAAGTGTTGAGAATGATTGTGTCACCTCTGAACATGTGAATTTTTGATTATGCACTAACTCTCTAATGAGTTGTTTTGAGTTTGGTGTGAAGGAAGTTTTCAAGGGTCAAGGGAGGAGGATGATATACTACGATCAAGGAGAGTGAAAGCTCTAAGCTTGGGGATGCCCCGGTGGTTCACCCCTGCATATTTCAAGAAGACTCAAGCGTCTAAGCTTGGGGATGCCCAAGGCATCCCCTTCTTCATCGACAAATTATCAGGTTCCTTCTCTTGAAACTATATTTTTATTCGGTCACATCTTATGTACTTTACTTGGAGCGTCTGTGAGCTTTTGTTTTTGTTTGAATAAATGCTTGTGTGGGAGAGATACACGCTCCGCTGGTTCGTACGAACACATGTGTTCTTAGCTTTTAATTTTCATGGCGAAGGTTGAAACTGCTTCGTTAATTGTTATATGGTTGGAAACGGAAAATGCTACATGTAGTAATTGGTATGATGTCTTGAATAACTTGATATTTGGCAATTGTTGTGCTCTTGTTTAAGCTCTTGCATAATATAATTTGCACCTATTAGTGAAGAAATACATAGAGCTTGTTAAAATTTGGTTTGCATGAGTGGTTTCTCTAGAGTCTAGATATTTTCTAGTGAGGTGTTTGAACAACAAGGAAGACGATGTATAGTCTTATAATGCTTGTAATATGTCTTTTATGTGAGTTTTGCTGTACTAGTTCGTGCTTGTGTTTGCTTCAAACAACCTTGCTAGCCTAAACCTTGTATCGAGAGGGAATACTTCTCATGCATCCAAATCCTTGAGCCAAACAACACTATGCCATTTGTGTCCACCATACCTACATACTACATGGTATTTCCTGCCATTCCAAAGTAAATTGCTTGAGTGCTACCTTTAAACAATTCAAAATTTATCACCTCTGATTTGTGTCAATGTTTTATAGCTCATGAGGAAGTATGTGGTGTTTATCTTTCAATCTTTTTGGGCAACTTTCACCAATGGACTAGTGGCTTCATCCGCTTATCCAATAATTTTGCAAAAAGAGCTGGCAATGGGATTCCCAGTCCCAAATTAATTAACAAAAATAGACACTCCTCCATGGTATGTGATTGTTGGACGGCACCCGAAGGATTCGGTTAGCCATGGCTTGTGTAAGCAAAGGTTGGGAGGAGTGTCATCATAGATAATAAAACTAAAATAAAAAGGCACTCCTTCATGGTATGAGATTGTTGGCAGGCACCCGAGGATTCGGTTAGCCATGGTTTATGAAAGAAAGGTTGGAAGGAGTGCCATCCAAAAATAAAATAAAATGGGAGCCGCTCTTTGAAGGTTTGTCTGGCAAGGGGGTTAGAGTACCCGCTACCATGCATTCGTTGACAACAACATACACCTCTCAAAACTTTATTTTTATGCTCTCTTTATGTTTTCAAAATAAAAGCTCTAGCACAAATATAGCAATCGATGCTTTCCTCTTTGAAGGACCATTCTTTTACTTTTATTGTTGAGTCAGTTCACCTATCTCTCTCTACCTCAAGAAGCAAACATTTGTGTGAACTGTGCATTGATTCTTACATACTTGCTTATTGCATTTGTTATATTGCTTTGCATTGACAACTATCCATGAGATATACATGTTACAAGTTGAAAGCAACCGCTGAAACTTAATCTTCCATTGTGTTGCTTCAATGTCTCTACTGTGAATTCATTGCTTTATGAGTTAACCCTTATGCAAGACTTATTGATGCTTGTCTTGAAAGTACTATTCATGAAAAATCTTTGCTATATGATTCAATTGTTTACTCATTGCATTTACGTTATTTCTAATCGCTGCATTCATCTCATATGCTTTACAATAGTATGATTAAGATTATGTTGGTAGCATGTCACCTCAGAAATTATCTTTTATCGTTTACCTACTCGAGGACGAGTAGGAACTAAGCTTGGGGATGCTGATACGTCTCCAACGTATCTATAATTTCTGATGTTCCATGCTTGTTTTATGACAATACCGACATGTTTTGTTCACATTTTATGTCATATTTATGCGTTTTCCGGAACTAACCTATTGACGAGATGCCGAAAGGCCAGTTGCTGTTTTCTGCTGTTTTTGGTTTCAGAAATCCTAGTAAAGAAATATTCTCGGAATTGGACGAAATCAACGCCCAGGGTCCTATTTTGCCACGAAGCTTCCAGAAGACCGAAGAGGAGACGAAGTGGGGCCACGAGGTGGCCAAACCATAGGGCGGCGCGGCCCAGGCCTTGGCCGCGCCGACCTATAGTGTGGGCCCCTCGTGTGGCCCCCTGACCTGCCCTTCCGCCTACAAATAGCCTTCGTCGTGAAACCCCCAGTACCGAGAGCCACGATACGGAAAACCTTACTGAGACGCCGCCGCCGCCAATCCCATCTCGGGGGATTCTGGAGATCTCCTCCGGCACCCTGCCGGAGAGGGGATTCATCTCCCGGAGGACTCTTCACCGCCATCTTCACCGCCATCGCTGCCTCCATGATGAGGAGGGAGTAATCCACCCCCGAGGCTGAGGGCTCCGCTGTAGCTATGTGGTTCATCTCTCTCTCATGTACCTCAATACAATAATCTCATGAGCTGCTTTACATGATTGAGATTCATATGAGTTTTGTATCACTATTCATCTATGTGCTACTCTAGTGATGTTATTAAAGTATTCTATTCCTCCTGCACGGTGTAATGGTGACAGTGTGTGCATCCGTGTTAGTACTTGGCGTAGGCTATGATTATGATCTCTTGTAGATTATGAAGTTAACTATTGCTATGATGGTATTGATGAGATCTATTCCTCCTACATAGCATGAAGGTGACAGTGTGCATGCTATGTTAGTACTTGGTTTAGTCGTATTGATCTTTCATGCACTCTAAGGTTATTTAAATATGAACATTGAATTGTGGAGCTTGTTAACTCCGGCATTGAGGGTTCGTGTAATCCTACGCAAAGGTGTTCATCATCCAACAAGAGTGTAGAGTATGCATTTATCTATTCTGTTATGTGATCAATGTTGAGAGTGTCCACTAGTGAAAGTCTGATCCCTAGGCCTTGTTCCTAAATACTGCTATCGCTGCTTGTTTACTGTTTTACTGTGTTAATACTGCTGCGTTACTACTGCTTGTTTACTGTCCTGGACAAAGCACTTTTCTGGTGCCGTTGCCACTGCTCATATATATTCATACCACCTGTATTTCACTATCTCTTCGCCGAACTAGTGCACCTATTAGGTGTGTTGGGGACACAAGAGACTTCTTGCTTTGTGGTTGCAGGGTTGCATGAGAGGGATATCTTTGACCTCTTCCTCCCTGAGTTCGATAAACCTTGGGTGATCCACTTAAGGGAAACTTGCTGCTGTCCTACAAACCTCTGCTCTTGGAGGCCCAACACTGTCTACAGGAAAAGGAGGGGGCGTAGACATCACACGACCTCTTCAACAAGCTTACTCAACTCAAGCAAAGCTTCAATTCCGTTGAGGAGTACTACAAGGAGATGCACATGACCATGATGAGTGCCAATGTGGATGAGCGAGAAGAGCAAACAATGACAAGATTCTTGAATGGATTGAACATTCCCATCAAGACAATAGTGGAGTTCTTGCCTTACACCAACATGGTTGAGTTGCTTCATCAAGCTACAAGAGCCGAGCGCCAAGTGCGAGAAGACATAGCAAGTGCAAAAACACAGTCCTTCTTCGCCGCGAGAAATGCAACAAACACCTCCTCAAGCATCAAAAACACAAGTGCTATTTCCTCCAAGGATCCTCCCAAGCAAACGAAGAGTGCCTTCAAGACAACAAGCTTCAAGCCGGAGCAATCAACTATGTCCTCCAAAGCTTCCACGGGATCTAGTAACATCACTTGCTTCAAGTGTGGTGCTCAAGGACATAAATCCTTTGAATGCAAGAACACAAGAGTTATGATAACTCAAGATGATGGAGATGTGGAATACTTGAGTGAAGGTGAATATGAAGCCTTGGTACAAGCCGCAACCAATCATGAAGATGATGACTTGGAAGACCAAGAGCAAGTCCTATGTGTGCATGATGCAAGCCCATCACTTGTAGTAACCAAAGTGTTGACAACCCATGCACTCCCCAATGAAGATCAAAGGTGCAACATATTCCAAACAAGAGCCGGAATCAATGGCAAGTCAATAAAGGTTATCATCGATGGAGGGAGTTGCCACAATCTTGCAAGCACCGAACTATGCTCCAAGCTCAACCTCACACTCCGGAAACACCCCCACCCTTACCATGTGCAATGGCTAAGTGACAATGGAAACGTCAAGATACAACACACCGTCACCGTATCCTTCAAGATTGGCGCCTATGAAGACACCGTTGATTGTGATGTAGTGCCCATGACGGTGTGCCACATGCTACTTGGTCGCCCTTGGCAATAGAGCAAGCCATGATGGCTACACAAATGCCTATAGCTTCAAGGTCGGCGACAAGACATTCATCCTACGCCCAATGACTCCTAGCCAAGTAATTGCGGACAATGCAAAGGCTTTAGCGAGGGCTAAGGAAGCTACCATCACTAGTGAGATGAGTGGTGAGAGAGTGACCCACCAAAAAGAAAGTGAGCGCCACAAGCCATATGTGAGTGAGATGAAGAGTGTCCTCATAGCTACCAAGAGTGAGATGAGAGAATTGCACCACAACCCATCCACCAAATTGCACTATGTGCTCATTTGCAAGGGGACATCCTCGGAGACTAACGACTTAACAACACTTCCTTCGTCTTTGTTGTCTCTTTTGAAGGAATTCCAAGATGTCTTCCCCGACGAACTTCCTCATGGACTCCCACCGCTTAGAGGGATTGAGCACCGCATCAACCTCATACCCGGAGCCCCTCTACCAAACTGCGCCGCCTACCGCACCAACCCCGAAGACACAAAGGAGATCCAACGCCAAATACAAGACCTCCTCGAAAAAGGGTATGTTCGTGAAAGCTTAAGCCCTTGTGCGGTTCCCGTGATTCTTGTTCCTAAACCGGATGAGACGCAACGAATGTGTATGGATTGTCGCCCCATCAATGCCATTACCGTTCGATACCGCCATCCCATTCCACGTTTAGATGACATGCTTGACGAATTGAGTGGTGCCACAATTTTCTCTAGGATTGATATGCTTAGTGGCTACCACCAAATTCGCATGGCAATAGGTGATGAATGGAAGACGGCATTCAAGACCAAACTTGGTCTCTATGAATGGCTTGTCATGCCATTTGGTCTTTCAAATGCTCCATCTACTTTCATGCGTCTCATGAATCACATCTTGCGACCTCTCATTGGCAAGAGTGTGGTTGTCTATTTCGATGATATTCTCATTTATAGCAAAAATCTCGAGGACCATGTGCAACATGTGAGAGAAGTCTTATGCATCTTGCGCCGTGAAAAGCTCTTTGCAAATCGTCCAAAGTGCACCTTTGCAAAACACAAGTTGGTTTTCCTTGGATTTGTGGTTTCCGCTAATGGTATTGAAGTTGATTCTTCCAAAGTTGAGGCCATCCACAATTGGCCCACTCCTACCAATGTTGGTCAAGTTCGAAGTTTTCATGGACTTGCCGGTTTCTATAGACGCTTTGTGAAAGATTTTAGCACCATAGCTTGCCCTTTGAATGAGCTTACGAAAAAGAATGTTCCGTTTGTGTGGGGCAAGGCACAACAAAAAGCTTTTGATGAGTTGAAAAAGAGACTTACCGAGGCTCCACTCCTTGTTCTTCCGAACTTTTCCAAAACTTTTGAGATTGAATGTGATGCGAGTGGACTCGGTATTGGTGGAGTTCTTATGCAAGATGGAAAACCCGTGGCATACTATAGCGAGAAGTTGGATGGCGCACGCCTCAACTATCCTATATATGACAAGGAACTTTATGCTTTGGTTCGTGTTCTTGAAGTTTGGCAACACTATCTTTGGCCAAAAGAGTTTGTTATCCACTCCGACCATGAGTCATTGAAGTATTTGAAAAGTCAACACAATTTGAACAAAAAGACATGCAAAGTGGGTTGAGTTCATTGAGTCCTTTCCATATGTAATCAAATACAAGAAGGGCAAGGACAATGTGGTTGCGGATGCTCTTTCCCGCAAGCTCACCCTCTTACTCACTCGTTTGGATATCCATGTTTTGGGTCTTGATGAAATCAAAGACTTATATGCCTCCGATAATTTCTTTGGCCCAATCTTTGCAAAGTGTTCTAGTGATAAGGGCATCGATGATTTCTATTTGCACCAAGGATTCTTGTTCAAGGGCAACAAACTTTGTATTCCCATGTCTTCGCTTCGCCTTTTGCTTTTACAAGAATCGCATGGTGGTGGTCTTATGGGACACTTTGGGCGAGACAAGACGCTCTCCATGCTATCTACCCATTACTATTGGCCAAGAATGAAGCGAGATGTGGAGCGCCTATGCAACCGTTGCACGAATGCTTACAAGCTAAGTCAACATCCAACTCTTATGGTCTTTACACACCGTTGCCTATTCCTTATGCTCCTTGGTCCGATATAAGCATGGACTTTGTGCTAGGATCGCCTCGAACTAAATATGGTCATGATTCAATTTTTGTAGTGGTTGATAGATTCTCCAAAATGGCTCATTTTATACCATGCTCTCGAACGGATGATGCTTCACACATTGCCTCCTTGTTTTTTAGGGAAATTGTGAGACTCCACGGTGTACCAAGAAGCATTGTTTCGGACCGAGATGTCAAGTTCATGAGTTACCTTTGGAAGACATTAATGGCCAAGTTCAACGTCAAGCTTTTGTTCTCGTCATCCTCGCACCCACAAACCGATGGGCAAACCGAAGTGGTGAACCGAAGCCTCTCCACAGTACTACGAGTCCTTGTCAAGAAGAATTTGAAGTCATGGGAAGATTGCATCCCGCATGCGGAGTTTGCCTACAACCGCGCCAAGCACTCTACAACAATGAGAAGCCCATTCATGGTTGTCTACGGGTTTGAACCACCTACGGCGATTGACCTCCTTCCTCTCCCGCTACAGGAGCAAGTAAACATGAACATCGACAAGCGAGCACAATAAATGAAGAAGCTACATGAAGATACAAGGGCAACAATCGAGCAACAAGTTCTTCGTCAAGCAACACGCCTCAACATGAAGAAAAAGGCACGGATCTTCAATGAAGGAGACCTAGTGTGGATACATCTTCGCAAGGACCGTTTCCCTCAAGAAAGAAACTCCAAGCTCAAGCCCCGAGGCGATGGTCCCTTCAAGGTCCTCAAGCGCATCAACGACAACGCCTACATCATCGACATACCAACATCCAAGTACTTGGTGAGCAACACATTCAATGTGTCCGACCTCTCAACATATCATGAAGATGAAGAGACCATAGAGTCGAGGACGACTCTTTCCCAAGGGGGGAGATGATGTAGCCCTACCCAAGGTCGACACTACATCAAGACCGACAAGCCCTCCTCGTGGACCAATGACACGAGCTCGAGCCCAAGCCCTACACCAAGAGGTGAATTCGCTCCTTTCCACGTATGCATTTGATACCCCTTTGGATGGGGTGCTACTTCATGCAAATACCTTATGTTCAATCAGGTACATCGACCAAGACGCGAGCCATGGAGACCAAGCCAATGGAGAGGGAGCTGGAAATGATGAAGATGGAGCTACAGCGCCCAGGCCGGAACTTCCACCCCCCAGGACCGGAACTTCCGGCCAGATGCCTTCCAGATGCCTACCAGCGCCCAGAGAAATGGATCAAGCTGGAACTTCCGCCCCGAGGGACCGGAACTTCCGCCCACCAGAACTTCCGTCCAAGTTCCGCCCTAGTTCCGAAATTGCGCCAAAACGCCCCTGGATGTTACTGCAAGGAAATGGGCCATTTCCGGAACTAGGCCGGAAGTTGGCCGGAACTTCAGCCCCGACCGGAACTTCCGCCCTGTCGAACTTCAGCACAACAACACTTTTTAGCGTGTAACTTATCCCTTCGCCCCCAACTATAAATAGTCTTGTTGGCTCAGATCTGAGATTAGACTTGATGTGAAATTAAACCTGAGCTTTGCTCACCCTTGTGGGAACCCTACCTAGATCTTCGATCTTGTACCCACCCGGGCTCCTTATCGACTCGTGAAGATCTCTTTGGTGACTTCTACCGATTTGTTGGTCTTTTGCTTGCACTTCTACCTATTTGGTCTTTTGCTTGCACTTCTATCAACCTTCCGGTCTTTTCACCCTTCTAGATCTCTCGGGATTCGATTTGTCGATCTCTTTGCGGGACTTCTACCGGAAGGTCTTTTCCTGCAACCTCTATCGAGTTGGTGGTTCGGGCCAACGAGGGAAAACCGATTTGTGTGCGTGTGTGTTGTATCCCCACGATTCCCCTCCGCGTTCTTCGTGTTCATCGCGTTCCTCCACCTCCCCCACGAATTCCACCCAAATCCGTGAAGATCGGGCACATCCTTGGGCTTAGCCCTTATCAGTCTGGGTGTCCACCGCGGGCCGCGGCACGTACTGGTTGGACACGGCGAGGCATGTGTGGACTAAGGCCGGCGACTGGGTGTTTCCTTTCCGGGGACAAGCCCTCGCTGCCTGGGACCTCGGCCTCTGGGTCGGGTTCTCGGCCGCTGACAGCGGCCACCTCTACGGGTCTGATCTGGACGTCGCCGCCGACGAGGACCGGCCACCGGCGGCGGACCATGTGTGGGAGGGATTCGCGGTGCCCCAGGGGTACCACGAGCTGTACTCGCACCTCGTGTACCTCGGCGGCCGCCGGTTCTGTGTCGCCAAGGCCTTCGACCGAGACAACAAGTGTTCACCGGCGTGGAGCTGGCGCGCGGTCATTTAGATGACAACTCAGTTGAACCGTGAATCCCTCACCGGCTGTGTACTCTAGTGGCATTATGCGAGTTCACTGAAACTAAATAACCAGCCATCAAAGGGTTGAGAATTTGGAAATTACTCAAAGTTGCGTAAAATCAACCCAGAAATCCACTTTGATTGATCCCTAGTGTATATGAACGGCCTGGTAAACATATTTAATCTCAAAAAGTTCTGCAATGCCCATACAAAGGAGAGACCACCGGAACCATGCAGCAACAGACGGCGCAGGCCGTGAGGCCGCGTCTGCAAACCTTCAGTTGTGAACACTGATCTGTACTATATCAGAACTGCGTCCTGTAACGAATGTTGTCAAAGCTCCTATATCCAGAGATCACACAAATTATAACATCGCGTCAATTGTAAGGATGATAACATGACATATATGAAAGAGGTCACTGGCAATACATATTGGCCATTACAACGAAGTGCACATTAGCGGCGCATCGCTTCCGCTACCATGGCAGAACACATACGCACACTTGGCAGTGCTACAGTCCAGTCACCAAAAGAAAGCAGAGGAAACGATAGCAGATAGCTAGAGCATTACGGTTCAGGTTTCTTCATACATATTTCAAATGAACAAGAAGGGACCTGAGCAAGGCAGATCAATCTAACAGCTAATGCATCTAATAAGAATAACTAACGCCTACTGCATGCATCACAAGGGCTAATACACTGTCTTCAGGTGAATTCGCAGATGCAGTATGTCGTCGATGAAGAAGGGACTGTCATCAGCAATGAAGTTTGTCCAATGAACACTAAAGAGATCCTTGCATCGAACATCCTCTCTACTACCGATGGTGCAGGTGCTCTCGTACTTTGTGTCAAACTCCAGAGTCAGTCTTGTCTTTGCCTCAAACTTATAATCTATTGTCCTCCTCACTAGCTCCTTGTCTTCTACAGGCATCTCTATTCTCTAATAAGAGGCCAAAAGAGTTGGACGAGTCCATGTTGCAGTGCGCCGAGAGGACAAAGAGAATAAGAGATGCCCCATGAAACGGAACTGCCGGCAGTATTCTGATCCTGACAGGAAGAGCCTGGAGCATCGCTCACGTTCTAGATTGATGTAAAGTTTATAGCTGGGCTGATTAATTGTAATCACATTTTTCATGGCACGCATTATTGGCACTAGTGGGAGTAAACGTGAGCCCAAGATCTTGCGTCTTTCTTCTGAATTTGGGTACTGGCAATCAGCCCACCTGAGCACAAAGTCGTAGATAGCTTCTTCAGATGCGACCACGAGGTGATTCCTCGATAAGATGGCTACAATCCCAGCTAGAGGGATCCTCATCAGTTCATCTTGGAACCTGAAAGAGAAAAAAAAATGTGATGCACTCAGATAATGATTTTTTGTTAACAAAAACATCATATTTCCTTTTTTTTTTTGACCTGGGAACATCATATTTCCTCAAAAAGTCAAAAGGAGATATCAATCCAATGGGGATCACTTACTTTGTTGAGAGGAATTCCTTGTATCTTTCAGCAAGGAATTTCTTGGCGGCCTCTGCCAGGGCAGCTGGCATTGAAACAGAACATGCAAGATCCAAGCACAAGACTGCAGATTGTGGGGTCATAGGCAGGCCCGTGAGACGCTGACCGCAAAGCTTCATGCAAGAAACGACCTCAAATTTGTCAGCAGCCATCAAGATATCAACCAGAAGAGTGGGCTCAGTTGTTGGTGTCAACTTTCCACTGTACATAAAGCGAATAACCTCCATGAATGCATTTTCCTCTGTTCCAAAGTAAAAGACAAGGAGACATAAGGATTAATGAAACAGTTCATAAAACACAAGCAGCGACAAATGAAATTTAAAAAGTAGTACGAAAAAGGAGGTAGCTACTTTTATGCCTACATGATTATTTATCTGTGACTATGAACTTCCAACAATTAACTGGGAAAATACTATAATGAACAAAGAATCGAAAAAATACCCATTTCATAGGTAAGTCTCAGTGGAAATGAGTAGCAAACTAGAATCATCAGTTGTAAGATAAAAATGTTAGAGTTCACATGTTACCTGAATCATTCATTCTAAGTGTTGTCTGTCTCTGATCAGACTCTTTCATGCCATTTGAGAAAAGCTAAGAAACATGAATGTTATCAGAAAGCTAAGTCAAGTGGCTATAGAAAAAAAATTGGAATGAAAAATGTCATCAAAATTACCTTGAAAAAGAAAGGACTTTTTGCAGCAAGTATCGCCGAATTGACATTTACAGTATTGACCCGTAAAATCGGTGTACCCATCATTATACGAGAAGAGTCACTAGATTTCTCATTATCACCTGCAAAGTACTAAGGTCAGATAAATATAGAGAAACATGTAAATTTAGGGGAGCCAGAAGGTACACAACATAATTACCAGACAACTTTTTTCTGTGTCCAAATATTTGGAAGTTGGAACAGCTGCACATTCATGTAATCAGCCTTTAGAAACACGGCAAAATGTTAAGCATATCAACAACTGGATACCCATTGAGCTTCATCACGCATAATAAGCACGCCCATATGTCAGGTGAGTGAAGTGATCACAAATGTTACCCTTAGGATCCTATTACTAGAATTAAAAAAAAATTACAACACGTTTTAGTCGTCCAGTGGCAATTCTCAACCTGAATAATAATTTTTTTATATATCAACTTGAATAATGTATGATGTACTGCTTGAACACCACTAGTACATCCAAATCTGCAACTACAGATCTGCTGCAATATGGCACAAATTCTGAACAAACAAAGTTCCACACAGATCCAGATCCTAATCGCGTGGAAAACGTGGCCGCCATTTGAAAAACCGATTTTATGGACAACCAAACGCACATACCAATCTGACCGATCTGTCTCACAAAGACGGGGGAAACATGAGGATGGGTACCGTACGCACCATCGGCCTCTTCGCGGCTGGCGGCGTCGGCGTCAGCTTCGGCGCCGGGCCAGGGCGCGTCGGCGCTGCTGCCGAAGACCTCTATCCGCAGCAACTTGTCGGAGAAAGCATCGTTGTCGAAGGCGAACTCGAATCCGGCGTCCACCTCCGTCTCCTCCAACGCGTTGCCTCCAGCCATGCGCACGCTTCAACGCCTCCCAACAACTTTAGGGCGCCGGTGGCCGTAACCCTAGCTAGCGGCGGCGGAGGAAGAAGACGGAAACAGAGGGACTGGAGTGCTGTGTTCTGAGCCGAGACTGAGAGGTGCTCCACGAATAAGAGAGCGCCATTGATGATTTGATGTGACCTTGCCTTGCGCCAGCGGCGAAATTTGCCCAGGCTCGACTGCCGAGGCGGGAAGGAAATGTTTTTCTTTTCGCTATTCGCCGGTGCCATGCCGGTCTTATTCACTAGGTTGTCAATTTAACATTGACAGTGGATTATGGGGGAGCAATTCGTATGACGTCATCAAGCAAGCACAATTGAGAAATACGTTACATTTTGTTTCGGTCAAGACCGTCATCATCGAGCTCAAGTGGAATGCACAAGATTAAGGTTTGTTCTTGATAGAGTTTCTTTCTTGCCGGTTTCATGGTGTAGTTGGATACCGGTTTATAGTTTAGTTGCCGTACTATCAAGAGGGCTCTCGAGTGAGTAACTTGATCGTATCGTTCGGAGAGAGGTCAAACCCTTGCATCTTTGCATCATCTTTTTTGTTTGTTATTTAGCTCTAGTTCATTGAGAATAGATTTTGCATGGAAACTTGTTGTGTTTTCAAGGTTGGAGGTTTTAACTGTTTTTCTTTTATAGATAGGTAAAACCTTTTATCATTTGTGTCTATCATCACCTAATGGACTATGATGGTTCCCTGCAAGATCTTGTAGAGCTTATTATCAGCTCTGAAACAAGCCCAAGATCATCAAAATCGAAATCCGGATGCTCAAGTTATGGTCTTTCTCGTTTTACCGTTTCTGCCAGTTTTAAGGGGATAATGGGGTGCGGATTTTTCCGGGGCTGGATTATCCGGGAGCCCTCGAAAAGTGGCTAAGAACCTAAGGAAAAACCTCCCCGGATACCCTCCCCCCCCCCCCCCCCCGCGCGGGTATTTGGCTAGATATTTCATCCCGGGCCCCGGATATTCCAGTTTGGCGCGGATTTTCCGGCCCCAGATGACCCAAACGGTCATATTTCGAAGGGGACCTATAAAAGGCCCCCTTATTCCTCCTTGGGCTGGTTACTACTCACATTCTCTCTCTTCCATTGTTGTTCTTGAGTAGCTTGCTCTATCTCTCAATCCATCCATGATTCTTGCCCCCATTTGAGGGAAAAGAGAGAGGCGATCTAGATCTACATTTCCATCAATCAATATCCTCTCTAAGTGAGGGAAACTCACTAGATCTAGATCGCGGAGTTCTTTGTGTTCTCCTATTTGTTCTTCCTCTCTTATTTCCACAATATATTTTGTAGCTTTGTTGAAGTTCGAGAGAGAAGGATTTGAGTATCTTTGTGGAGTTCTTGTCATTGCATTTGGTGCATCGGTTTGAGTTTTCCATGGTGATTCGTGGAAGTGAAAGCAAGAAAGTTGTTACTCTTGGGTTTTTGTAACCCTAGACGGATTTGAGGCCTTCGTGGCGATTTTTTGGGAGCCTCCAATTAAGTTATGGTTGCATGCTCCAAGCTTTGTGTAAAGTCCGGTTTCCGCCTCGAAGGAAATCTCTTAGTGGAACCGTGACCTAGGCCTTTGTGGTGAGGGTCACCGGAGAATAAGGTGAGGCGCCTTCGTGGCGCTCGATGTGTGTTGTGACTACCACATCTTGGGGTGAGGCCTTTGTGGCGTTGATGTGCATCGAGCAACCACACCTCAAGGTGAGGCCTCTTGTGGCGTTCGGGAGCATTAAGCCACCGCACCTCTCCAACAGAGATTAGCACTCGCAAGAGTGTGAACTTCGGGATAAATAATCGTCTCCCGCGCGCCTCTGTTATCTCTATACCTGAGTTCTTTACTTATGCACTTTACTTTGTGATAGCCATCATGTTTGAAGTTGTATATCTTGCTATCACATAGTTTCTTATATTGCTTAGCATAAGTTGTTGGTGCACATAGGTGAACCATAATATATAGGCTTTGGGCTTGACAAAGTAAACACTAGTTTTATTCCGCATTTGTTAAGCCCATCTCGTAAAAGTTTTAAACCACCTATTCACCCTCCTCTAGGCGACATCCGTGTCCTTTCAACTGCTAGTCCTTTCTGAGTGTATGTAGGTGAAAAATGTTGGATGTTCTTTGCTATTTCATGTTTATGTACAACGGCTGCTGGGCTTGATTTTGTTGTTATTTCAGAGGTAGCTGGGATGGTAGCTACTTCCCCATCAATTTGGAAAAGTCTCAGCCAGTTTGGATGTTTTTCATTCTAGTTTTCCTGTTTGTTCGGTAGAAAACTCTAGTATTTTCCTTCCCTGTAATACTTTGGCTTATTTTCAATGGAATGGAGCTGGGGAGTGATCCTTGTTGATCTAAAAAATGCTTGATTCGAGCGTTTTTTCGTGGTCAGGTTCTAGCAAGCGGAAATATGGGCCCTTCGTGGATAAAGTTACACGAGCATGTACATAAGTTTGCCACTAATCTGCATCATTTTAATCCTTTCCAATCTACAAAACGGTGACACGGTGTGAAATATGATGAACACAAAAAAGATGCATATTGATGTAACGAATCAATTCCCATGAATGTTCCTAGTTTCGTGGAGTATTTGAATGGCAATTTCCTGACCTGTTTGAAACTTTTTTAACCAAATTTAGTCAAATTTGTCGCAACCGTTCACACGTTTCGTAATTCCTTCGAGGAGTAGCTTCATCTCACTGTCGCGCACGACTTTTGTGTTCATAGTTCTCTATTTTAGCATTTGTATATGAGTACATCAACGTCTTTCAAGTATATTGTACGTTGTTGTAGATATACTCATTTACGAATGTGGAAACCAAAAGGAATGTGAAATGGTGAGGTAAAGCTACTTCCCGAAGAAATTTGTTTTATGCTAATTCAGTGGTTTCCTACTTATAAGAGTGGAATTTTGTGGCACTATGTACTAATCTATTTGGTGCCTGACTTTAGTTATTAAGTATACTGCAAATTGACGGATATTCTTGGTGTATGTTTACTGAAATTAATTTACTAATATTTCTGTTTGTCATTATTGGAGTTGGGGAATGTGAGTTGATATCCAAGTTTTGTTTACTGCCATGCATAATGTTGAGCTGGTGAGAGTGACTACCACTAGGTTATGCTTTGCACCATGGTTCCTCTTATTTTGATTATACTTCTACTTTAGTCTTAAAAGAGATAGTTCCTTTGTTTCTGGATTGTGCTGCTACTATTTGATTCTTAGATAGTCCACTCAACTGTTTATTCTGAATTCTGTGTTTATTAGTGGGCAATTTCAGATAGGATCAGTCTGGTAATTCACTAGGAAAAACTGAGAACAGAGTATTTAGTCCTTTGGTGGCTACTAATGTTCTGTTCTTCATCTAACCAACATCTTATTTGCTTGGTTCCCTGCTTTATGTTGGATTCTTTCTACTCTGTACAACATGAGCTTTGCTAAATTTTCTATTATTAATGGGTAGTTGGTGCAAATTTGAAGATTAGAGGTCTATTGTTAATATGTGCATTTTTGAAAAGTACCAGATTCTCATTTTGAATCCGCCCGAAAAATTGGTACTCAGTACAAATTTGAAGATTCAAAGTCAGTTGTTAATGCTTACATTTAGAAACTTTCTTCAAAATGATGACACAATGTGTATCTCTCTTTCTGGGTGGTGAATTTAGATCAAGATCATTCAGATGTCTGTTCTATGTTACAAATTCTAGCTCTTTTAGGTTCTATGGGGCAAGTGTATTACTATTGTGAAAATCTATGTAGGCAAATTCATAGCTTGGTTTGAGCTAAAATCATTGGTACTATTGTGTTTAATTCTCTTTATTTCATTATTGCAGTAACATTTAAATAATTGGTATGTACATATCCAATTGATCAATACTATAGTAAAAACAACTTCAGGCCGCCACATGTATATCGAAGAAGCTGATGGTTCTGCAAGGGTTCTTGCATATGAAAAATACGTCATGTTTACAATTTCTTCTTGAAGATATTTGGCTGCCTTTCTGGCCATATCCAGTTGTTCTACATATCTTTGCACCAACTATACTTCTATTCTTTGCCTCCCAATTTTCTTCATCACATAAAATTGCTGTTAAATTGTATCACTCTGTTTCATAATATAATCCGTTTTAGCTAACTAAAATAGTTTGCTAAAATGGATTAATATTGTGGATTGAAGGTAGTAGCCTTTAGATAGTACATTGATCTACATAAACATACGAAAAAAGATTGCTTAGTCTTCACCTATAGTCATCTATTGGTATAGTGCTCTGGTACAAGTAAGTGAACCCAAGCACGTATATGTAGGATCAAGAAGAACCGTGATAGCAAAATATGCACACACCAAAAGAGACATTTTTTTCGATAAAGGATGCTTTATTACTCAATTTTTTTAAGCATTACACCCAACCAAAAGAGGCATAATTACGTTGTTGTGTCATTACCACTTTATTTGCTTAGATAGTTATCTCTGTTTACTAGAATGTTTCCTTTATGCAAGCAAAAAGAACATAGTAAGGGGTTCTTTTGGTTCTTCGTAGATACACGATGTAGCACTGCAGTTGTAGTGCCCCCCTCGGTACTTCATTAATTCGAGCCTTCAGACTAACATGAGATTAGTTATTACTTAAAGTTTTCAAGTGGACGTACAGAAAAATGTATGTATATTTTTAATCTAAGAAGTCTGTTCAATTGGGAGCTCTTTGAGTGTCACAAAATTTGTTCTTATATTATATATGCTATTTCATTTAGTACATATACTCTCCTTTAGGTATCAAAAAAAATCCTCTCAATGCATAGGAATCTATTCAGTGAAAGGGGATCTCGGGAACTATGTTTTTTTTTCGAAATGGGGTACGTCCCGGCCTCTGCATCGGTTGATGCACACAACCTTTTATTAATCTCGGGAACTATGTGGTGTATTGATGCTGGTTTAGAACAGACCATTTGTAGATACATAGAAACAACTTACTGAATGAGTATGTCATGTAAAGTGTAGAGAACCCTTTTTTGATTTGAGTCCTTAAATTGGATTTTTGGCACTCATTCCTTCGAAGGTTTGCTGATTACGTAGACATGCAATACTCTTATGGCATGGGCTGTATTGTATGGTTATTTTGATGTATCCTGCAACTATGTTAGTAAATTTTGAAAAAGACATTTTTTAAATAGAATATATACTTTTACTAATCACTTGTTCACTATTTGTTTTGCTCATATCTTCAACACTATTTATTTTGATTTGTCTTTTCTATGAATATGGTGATAGGTCCACAAGATCACTTTGGAACACTTAGAATGACTCAATGGGAAAATAGAAGCATGATTACCAGTTTTAGAAGAACAATTGAATGAAATTTCATGGAATTAAAGCACTGCTTAGATATCTCACTTCAGTGATGCCTGAGAGATACCTTCCAAGAGCCAGGAAATCGTTGTTCTACCATCCGATAATTAGGATGATGCCAACATGCACTGAAGAACGGAAAAAACTTAGGTATGATAGCTGCTTTCGGTTGTTTCCTAGGTACTGAATTTAGTAAAATCCATTGTCAACACTAGTAGGAAAAGCCTTATAGGTGAGATCTTAGTTCTGTGGCGCACCAGACAAAAATGCGCCACAGAAAGTTGTTTTCTGGAGCACCAGGCACAGTGCGCCTCAAAAATAGTTTAATTTTATGGCGCACCAAGAATCCATGCGCCACAGAAACTTAGTGGGGCCTACAACCTGCCACCCCCAATCATAGCTTCCACTATTTCTGTGGCGCATAGGATTTCTGTGGCGCACTTGGGCTGGTGCGCCACAGAAATAATTGGTTCAGTGGCGTAGTTGTTCTGGTGCGCCACAGAAATAGTGGACTTATATCATGCCGTACCCCCTCCCCTCTCCCTACCACCGCCTGTACCCCTCTCCCCTCTCCCCTCTCCGATCCCTACCGTCGCGCGCCGCCATGGTGAGCGCTAGCGTCGCCGTCGCCATCGCCGTCGCCTTCCTCCGCGAGGGCCGCATGCCTCCACGCTCCTCCCATCCCCGCCACCTGCAGCACAAGGTGCCGCTACGGCGAGGAGGGGCTGCTGCCGCATCAAGGTGGAGGAGGGGCCAGCGTCGCATCGAGGTGGAGGAGCCGCCGCGTCCTCCTCCTCCTCCACCCCTGCCGTCGTCGTCAACCTCCTCCTCCACCCCTGTCATCGGTGAACTCTCTCCCCTCCCCTCCCTCTTCCTCTCCCGCGCGAGCACAAAGTGCTCGATGAAATGGTCAAATGAACTATTGTTGCTATTGCTCGTGTGTGCATGCTCTAAATGGTCAAATGATCATCATGTGCTAGTGATTTACTTACTGGCTCATTGCTCATGCCTTTTACTTAATGTCTTATGCTATTGCTATGTCTCGATCTGTAGCTTCTCACCATGTATTGGTGACTGCTCATGCTTGTAAAAGCATGCTGGAGGGTTTTGGTGATGTGCCTGATGCTTCCATAGCATCCTGGTATGATTGTTGTTGCCTAATTCAATTATATGAAAAGGTTTTCTTCATTGATGTCAAATAATTGGATGAACTGCTTATGCAGTAATGATTCCTTTGATGTGTTATTGGAGCTTGGATGGAAGCCAACTAGTGTTGGGTACCCTAGCTTTGTATTGAACTCAACTGAGTAATGATAAATTTCTATTTCTTGTTGGCTTGGATGAATTTATGGTTGATGTAACCTCAGCAGTGGTTCACTGGTGTGATTGCTTGTGCTGTGCTGTGACCTCATTAGCTCTTGCTACTGCCACTGGTTGCATCTCATAGTTAGATAATTGGTTCGTTTTGGTGAAAATAGAGATATTCACAGTAGGGAATCATGTAAATGAATGCCACTGTGGTATCCTGTGAAGAAACCGGGAAGTTTCTGATGGTTTAAAAGACTAGGTGATGCTCGGTTATTAAGTTGGCTGTCAAAGTTGGTTTTATCTGGTTAACTTGGATAGGCTATGTGTTCTTTCTTACTTATGCATATCCATCTCTACTGGATTTACTAGCTCAGGCTTGGCCTCTCTCTTGCCAGCATCACTTGGTTACTACCAAAGTGATGAGTAATCCCTTATGGTACCCCAGCTTTGTTTTCAACTCAACTGAGTAATGATAAATTTCTATTTCTTGTTGGCTTTGATGAAAATAGAGATATTCACAGTAGGGGATCATGTAAATGAATGCCACTGTGGTATCCTTTGAAGAAAATGGGAAGTTTCTGATGGTTTTAAAAGGGTAGGTGGTGCTAGGTGATTCAGTTGGCTATCAAGACTTGTCTCATCTGGTTAGTTGGGATATGCTTTGTGTTGTTGCTTGTTTACGCATATCTATCACTTACTGGATTTACTGGTTCTTGATTGGCCTCTCTTTTGCCAGCATCACTTGGTCTATACCAAGTGATGAATAATCCCTTTGGAGCATCTGCTCCATGCTATGTGTGTTTGAGCATCTTGATTTATGTCACCATGGTTGCTGGTTTGGTGGTGTTTTTGTACTTGCCGATGATTAGATGTTTGGTCGATCACTACTCTCGATTTGGGGTGACGCCAGTGAGCCTGATGTGATGGCACAAATATCAATCTCTTGTGCATCCTACCTGGCCTCACTGACGCCATCCCGGAATGTTCATATTTGTTTCGACCAACAATGTATGAGGCATTCCATTTAGTTCATACTAGCTACTTGTCTCTTATTTGAGTTGGCACTTCTTAATTGCATTGGCCGATGATTAGAATGTTTGGTAACTTGTACACTCTGGGATGGGGCCAGTGAGCCTGGTGTGATGGCACAAATATCAATCTCGTGTGCATCCTACCTGGCCTCGCTGACCCCATCCCTGAATGTTAATATTTTTTTCGACCAACAAATTATGAGGCCCTTGTCATTCCATTTGCTTTGGTATTTTCAAAATGCCGATGATTAAAATGCTTGGTCACCGTACACTCGGGGGTGGCGTAAGTGAGCCCGGTAAGATAGCACAAATATCAATCTCTTGTGTATAACACTTGGTCTCACTTACCCCATCCCTGAATGTTAATATTTGTTTTGACCAACAAAGTATGAGGCATATGATATCTAGTTGAGATACCACTTGGCTCTTTATTTCATTTTAGTGCCGATGATTAGAATGTTTGGTCAGCTATACGCCGCACTATACTTTGTAGACGGCCCCCCTTTCCCCGGCCGCCGTTTCGTGAACGAGTCCTTGATGAGACAACAACGCCGACCTGTCTCTCCGGCGCAGAACCACGCCACTCCCAGCCGCCTCCCTTGTGGATGCGTCTCCTGCGCCCTGCGCTCTTCTCCATGGCCGGACCACGATTGGATTCACCGGGGGAATAATGATAATCGCCATCACCACTATCTCATGCTTCTCACATATAGTTTCTGCTCGTTAAATGCCCACGTGTTGTCATGGGGCCACATGAAATCAAAATCAAATGAACAACAATTTGAATGTTTATAATCTGTATGCCAGTCAAATCCAAATGTCATAGATTTCTTGATTGACATGTATTTTTTACCGTGCAATAGTGAAAATAGTAGAACATGCATTTTAAACTTGTATTAATGAAAACTAGAGACTGTCCAAATTTCCTAACCCATCATTAGGTTCGTGCAGGGCGAAAGGTGGGACAATGTATGATTTTGGGTGCAAACACTCACCCTTTCATTAATATATTAGGTATATCAATAGGTATTAGGTGAGAACCAACCTGTGGCTGGATAGTTAGGAGGGCAGTGGACACCCAACCCACCAGAGTTCAAATCCCAGATTTGACACTTTATGTCTCATAAAGGCGGAATATTCTTCAGTGGGAGGCGACGTTCCCGTCGACAGCGAGGCGCCTGTGGTGACTTCGTCAATCTCAAGACCCGCCGGATCAATTCTTCGACGCAGTCTCTTGGAGGTGCTCATAGAGGTAGGATGTGCGTGTATTTATAGGGATGAGTGTGTGAGCATCTTTATTGTACCGTGTTTCGCAAAAAAAAAGGTATTAGGTAAAAATAAATATTTATGTGTATAACATAACATAGTACAAAAATCTACATATGAGAGCTAATCTGAGGTTGAATGACCAGGAGAGTGACTTTACCTCAATAGAGCTCGAAGTCTGGGTTTGACACTTACTATCTCATAAAGACGATTTGGACTCATTCTTTGGAGGCATTCATTGAGGTACGGTGCGTGCGATTGTTGGGGTGAAATGGTGAAAAATTGTATAGACATGTACTCCCTCCGTTCTGAAATAGTCTACATTCTAACTCCAAAATTTGTTCTGAAATACTCTACATTCTAGCTTTTAGTCAACAACAACACTGAAAACGAGGTGGTTTTACTCTTTTTATTGGATGTTGTTATTTTCAACTAGTAAGTTTGCACGTGCAATGCACGTCTCAACTATTACAAATTGCTACTTAAAAACTACAAATCAATCATAATAAAAATTTGCAAATTTCAACTTAAAAACTACAAATGAATTATACTACAATTTTACAATGACAAACTTTTTAGCATGAAAAAGTTTCACTCGAGACTCAAAGAGTGATGACATTCGAGAGGAACCTTCACCTACAGCTTTCTTTATCTTTCATAAGGCGTAGTTCAGATGGAATTTATGGGTGTTCTAATATCAACCGATAATTCTACATATGACACCATAAAATGTTGACAAGAACAACAGCTCAAACAACTGTTGTACTCGAATATTATACAAATGCTAGCATTCATCAACAATGTTTAATCCAATTTGAGCCATCAAAATTGTAAATACATGAATGGAGTGGCTGGAACATCACATATCCTATTGACCGGCATACGCAGACTGGTAATTGGAGGATGGTATTCCTTATGCCTACGCCTTTGGTGTACTCTCGAAAGAAAAAAGAAAAAAAAAGTGTTCTTTCTGTCACATAGAACGGGTGGTCTGCCCGATAATAAAATCTTCTAGTACAACAAATTTCCCGTACGAATATGAAGGCCTCCTGGTCTCTTCATTCCCAATTTTCCATCACCAACTATTCTCCTCGGTGCAACCCTGGTACAGAATTCAAATCATACTAAATTTAGACATAATCTATGGCAAAACATGGATGACAGAAATATATATACTGATGAGTGGTTGATGTAATAAAAGGCTACAATGCTGATGATGTTGGTATCCAGCAAGCCACCAATAAATCAGTTCATATATATGTTATATGCTCGTAATCAATCTGGTAAATCATCTACTAACTGAACCAAGATTGTGAAAGGGGGGAGATGGAAAGCTATCCCAAGTTCAATTGATTAAATATTAGGACATTATATTTAGCAAGTCATTGAAAACGTAATTTCTTTTCAAATAGTCCGAAAGAGTAAATTTTAACTTATCATTGAAGAAAGCAAGAGCCAAACATACATAACACTTTGAACAGAAATGAACACAAAATATGATGCATACCGGACCTACTTAAATTGGCGAATACAGTAGCAACAACACATCATATTTAGACTCCACTCACTCTCGACAACTTCAATTGGCGATTCGTACATGTAGACATATAACAGACAGTAGAAGTGTGACATAAGTGGTCAGCACAAAGAAAAAACATTGGATGACACATACGCCTTAAAGAATATTATTGGGTTTGGATTTTCAGACTCAACTTTTTAGCAGAGAAATCACAAAATATAGTTTGAAAAAAATAGGAAAACATAAGATCAAACTTGGATACAAATGCCAATAGCTATAGTCAATGTTCAACTAATAGGCTAAGCAAAACCAGTTCATCCGAAACGGAAACCCACCTAAGCAAACTACAAAAGCTCTTGGTTAATGGCTGTTTGTCCATGAGAACTATTGATTAATTTGTTAATATCTGCTGCAACCTCAATGAAGGACCCTGGGAGGAGTCCGGGCATGCCGGGCTGAAGCTCCATTACTGCACCTTAGAAGATACGATTGTGTCAAACCAGTGATCATTACAGGGCATGGCCGAAGGCGGTTGTCAAAGCAGGATACAACAATTGTTCTTACACCAGGTCACCAGCCCATCTCAATGCTTCAAGAATATATTTAGCATCAGGGTCAATGGATTCCCATGCCTAGAAAACATTTTTTTTGTAGGGTCCAACATATAATAAGTTGGCTTCAAAGCATTTGGGCTCCAGAGTTTATCTCACCTTTTCAGTTGTACAGTACTGATCAACGTTCGTCAAAGTTTTGAGAATCTGAGCAGCCTGTAGCAGAACTGTCTAAACGGTTACCAAAAGGATCTCCATCACATACCTGGAGATGTTCAGAAATGATAGTATATGCAGCAAAATACTTTTTTAAGAGAGGTTTCAAATGTAAAAAGAAAAGAATGATAGATACAAAAGAGTGAAATTAGTACAGCTTTAGTACATATATCACCGGTTCACCTATCACCAGCGTCCAAATATGCTGAATGAAATTAGTTCCATATAGTCTCTCGACTCTGGATTGTACGGTGGCAGGTAGCTGTGCTCTGTTTTCAGAATACTGCAAGAAACCGAATCAACGTTCCTTCTTCGACATTTCCTGTTTAGCCACACCAGAAACAAGCAAAAGAACCTCATTCATGTTCGAGTAGATAATTTCCAAGGACAAAGCCCACAAAAAACTTGGTAGCATTCCAGTTTCTGGATCCCGATCTAAATTACTGAAAGATGCTCACCATGGCGGGATTGGCCCTGCCCTGTCGTCACAATCCCCGTGTTGCTGTAAATCGATGCGATGTGGCGGCGTGGAGGAGCTCGGGCATGTGGATGCAACCGGACTTGGAGAATATAGTCGCGGTACAGGTGGTAATGGTATGATAAGCAGGAGGTCGTGCGGTGGTCGAACAGAAGCGGGGTTCGCGTCTCCTCGTGGTGCGCGGCGTGGCGGCGTGGTCGCAGAGTGGTGTCAGTGCGGCGTGCAGGCGGCGGCTTCTTAGATGGCTGCAGGCAGGGGGGCAGCATGCGGCAGTGTCGTCTTCGCTGGCGGCAACAGGTGGCGATGCAGGCGGCGGCGGTGTCGTCGTCTTCGCGAGCGGAGCCGTCGGGCTGTCCGGCGACGTGTTGACAGGGAAGCGGCAGAGGCGGCGTGCTCACAAGGCAGCGGCAGAGGCGGCATCTTCGCGGGCGGAGCCATCGGGCAGGCCGGCGGCGGCGGGTGTCTGGAATCTGGATGCGGTGATTCTAAGGTTGAGCAGTTTTCTAGTCGTGCGCTGGGCAGCCCGACGTGGGCGAGGTGTTTGCCTCTCGCGAAAAACTGTTTTAGGCGGAGCGTGGGATGGTGGGCGTCTAACAATGTTTTAGTGCTAATATTAATCGTTGGATTAGATGATTGGACGGTCTAGATGGTTTGGATCTGCCGCTCTGGTTCTTTTAATAGTAGTGGAGATGTAGCTTGGATTGGTTGTTCAAATATCTAAGTAGTACTAATAAATGCACTACTAATTTGTCTCAGTTTTCCTAGAATGTAGACTAAATCAGAACGGAGGGAGTATGTGACTATGTGAGTGTGAACGTATAGATTTTGTAGGGGTGCCACAAATTGTGAAAAAAATCTGAAACCAATTGTCGGTCATTAGGATCTGGAATACTGCAAAATTGGATCCTGGAGTGGAGGGGCTGTGCAAAATTATGTTTCAAAATGGAGAGAATACTTACTTTTAATTGAAGGAAGTAGATACATACGGAGTATATATAACCCCACAAGTTTCAGGTTTTGGACTCATGACCCCCCAGGTCTAAACTGGCATTGTTGGCTTCAGGCTTGTTCTGTCTCTGAGAGTGTGAGTGTCGGATGATCGGTTGCAGTGAACGTATGTGCTGTCAGAGAACGCGCCGATTCCTCTCGGTGCCTGTATGGCTGTATATAGGAGTTCAGTACCATGTGGCCGGTCCGGTTTCAAGCCTCAGCTATTTGGGATACATGTTCTCTTAACATCTTCCTGCCTGTGCGGTCGGTCTTATTTCGTTCTCAGCTTGCCAAGCATGATGCAGTTCCACACACATGCTTCTCATTTCTAGCTAGGCACACCCTGACCAGCTATCTCCAAACCCTGCTATATATGATCGGATTGCATTATTACTGACTGGGGCTGGTGCACCCTTGGTGTGCATGCAGGAAATGCTTGGGACGGTTCCGCGGGATATTCAGAGAGCCACTCTTGCTGGCCTGGTCATTTTTAGTCCACATGTAATGGCGCGTCGATCGTCACTTGGATCTCCCGGCCATGATTTTTTTTCTTCCTCAAATTATTAAGCATGGACTCACAAAGAATTGCTTGCTCCGTTCACTATTATAATACGTTTTAGGTATTTCAATATGTCAAAATAAGTGAACCTACACACAAACACGTCTAGGTACATGCATTTTCGATTTTTTTAAAACATCTGATAATAATCAATATAAGGAGTAGAGTCCCTTTCCTTGGCATTCTCTTGTTGTATGTCACGGTGTATCGGGTGCTCCTTCTAGGGTGTGTTCGGTTTTAGAATTAGGTAGAATGGGACGGAACGATTCCATGCCTAGCAGCCGTTCCTTCGGTTGGATTCAAGGAATGGAACCAACTAGTTCTCCAGAACGGAATATACCCGTGAGATGTGGAAGCAACTCGTTCCACCGAATCGGTCGAATCTGGAGGAATGCCTCGCTAACCGTCCTCGCTAATCATCCCAAGCGAACAGAAAAAAAGCCTGGCCGAACAAATCGGCTACCCTATCTCTATTCTCTCCCTCTCGTCTCATGTACCGCCGCTCTCCCTCTCCCTCTCGTCTGCTACGCCGCCGCTCTCCCTCTCCCTCTCATCACCTGCGCCGCCTCTCTCTCTCTCTCTCTCTCTCTCTCTCTCTCTCTCTCTCTCGTGCGTTGCTGCTCCCCGGTGGGAAGAGGGCCTGGTAGCCGAGGGGAAGGGAGCAGGCAGTCTAGGCGGAGGAGGGGTCGGGCGGGAGTGGCGGAGGAGGGTTCGAAGGGAGTGAAGGTGGAGATACAGGCGCGAGTCGACGATGAAAGCGGGCTAGGCGGCGACAGGCGGAGCGAGCCAGCGGTGAAGGCCTTCTCAGCGACGGCGGCTACTGCACATGTCCCCTGGACATTTTGATTTGGCTAACAACGATTTTTAGATTTGATTTGACCAAAATCCGATTCCATTCCATTCCAAGTTCTTCCCAACCGAACAGAAGACGGAACCATTCCGTTCCTTGTTTTTGTGCGAACCGAACATGAGCACGGAACCGTTCCGTGACGATGGAATGGAACCATTCCATCCCTCCAGGTTCTTGAACCGAACACATCCCTACCCTACACGTCACGAATCGTGAAAATTTCGGAAAGCAATCTACCATGTAGATACACAATGTGATAATCATGTCACAAAAATGAACTCCCTGTAGTACTCTTGTAGATACATTCAAATTAGCGACAAGAAGTATGAAACATAAAGGGTATTCAGTTTGCAATCAAAGAATATAAAATTTACAATACCAGACTAGGAAATTATAAATAATATAAATTCCATTAATTACCACATGCGATGATGTATTAATTTGTCTTACTCAAGACACTAAATAAGGGGCACCCTCTACAGAGGTAACACGTCCACCTCTCTGTCCGCAAGCTGGCTCACGGTGCACGTTCTGTTACATATGGTTGTTTCATTGTACGTAGATACTCGTTAAAGTTTTTTTTGCGGGCTATACTTGTTAAAGTTAACTTTGAGATGCAGCCATAGTTAAACCAAACATCGAAACTATTACCCGATGGCACAATCACTACGGGAGAGACGCCGTGTGCCGACGGCCAGGCCATGTGCCGACGGCCAAATGTCGGGGCCGTCGGCACAGAAGCGTTCGTCGACCGGCGACGGAGCTGACCGTCGGCGCACAGTCACCGTCGGCACACCGCGCGCGACACTGACGGTCACCGTCGGCACCAAATGGACCGTCGGCACAGGAAGCTAGTGCCCGAAGGTCACCGTCGGCACTGTGACGGCCGTCGGTACATGCGCTGACACGGGGGGCCCAGCCGTTAACTGTCACGGAGCCGTCTGCACTGTGCCGATGGTAGCCCTCGGCGCAACGGTGGCCGTCGGCACATAGACTGACAGGTGGGTCTTTCTAATGCTGTGCCGACGGTGACCCTCGGCGCAACGCTGGCCGTCGGCACATAGACTGATATGCATATTTTTGTTTTTCCATTTTTTGCATCAAAGAGATAATTATTACCCATATAATTATTAATCACAATCATTTTTTTTGTTTATTTATTTCTCACTGCTATTTTGGCGAACCCCTTTGCGGGAAACCTATATATATGTATAAGGGCGGTATAGAACCCCTTCGCCAGAAATCGAACCTCGGAGGGGGTGAATGGTCCCAAAACTTGTGTGTGTACACATGGCATGCACAAAAGTGATACATTTAAGAACTTAAGACCCACACACGACACAAAATACTTAAATAACTAGACTTACACACATACCAAAGCGCTTACAAAACTAGACCCACACACGAACCGAAACAGTTAAAGAACTACACCCACACAGAGGAAGCAAAACACTTAAAGAAACTACACCCACACACATGAACCAAAACACTTAAAGAACTAGACCCACACACAGACCAAAGCATTTAAAGAACTACACCCACACACGAACAAAGCACTTAACACTGGGTCGACACATGACCCGCTAGACACACGGACTCGACACACACACATATTAATCAGAGAAGTCGAAATCTTCATCCTCGCTGGGGGTGTCCTCTGAAGCGGTGGTTGTGAGGTTCCACGACCACCGTTCATCATTCTCCCCCCATGTCGACGCCTCTCCTTTGGCGTACTTTGCTTCAACCTCGGCCTTCCTCTGCCGCTTTCCCGCCCTCCTCTCTCTCCTGTACGTCTGCTTCTCCTTCCAGAATGCGCGCGTTGCCTCGACGTCTCCGGGATGGTCTCTGCGCCACTGTGCCATGAACTGCTCGTCCGCCTCGGTGGTATCAATCCGCCGCTGGCCAGCCCTGTACCGCCGCGCTTCACCCTGTGAGCGAAGTAGCGGCTCAGTAGAGAGACTCTGAGCTTCCGTCAGAGACCTGACCTCCGGGAAGTTCATTTCGTGGCGCGGCCGGCCAAACCTCCAAGCCGCAACGTCGTATGCGCGGGCAGCAGCCTCCTTCGTGTAGAAGGTGCCGAGCCACACACGCGTACCACCGGCGGTGATTTCAGCCGCGAAATGTCCCGCAGGCCGCAGGCGAACGCCGATGAAGCCCGTGTTGCTACGGCGACGAGGAGCCATCTCAGCGGCAGCTCAGCTCAGAGGATTTTGTGGTTCTATTGGATGAGAGAAGTGATGAAGGGAGAAATGTTGCTGGTGCTGTTAGTGGAGAAGCCATGGCTATATATAGGCCGACGAGGGGCTGAAACGGCGAGAAAACATGGCGGGAGAGAATGGGCGGGAAAGGGTGGGCGGGAAAAAAGGGCGGGAGAGAAGCAGCGGGAAAGGGTGGGCGGGAAAAAAGGGCGGGAGAGAAGGAGCGGGAAAGGGTGGGTGGAAAAAAAGGGCGGGAGAGAAGCAGCGGGAAAGGGTGGGCGGCAAAAAAAAGGGCAGGAGAGATTCTGCATGTATAGGGGGAAACTCCCTCGGAGGTGAACCGGAGAGAACCTTGGGATCATAGGGTATGATCCTTGTTTCCACATGTACCTATGACCTAACCAAGCTCAAACGTATGCATACGCCCACCGGGGGACCCCCGATGGGATGCAGTCAAAGGGGTAGACGGCGCGGTCAACAGAACTAGGGTTTCATCGGAAATCGAGCATCGGACCTAGGGAATGGCCCCAAAACTTGTGTGTGTCCACATGGCATGCACAAAAGTGATTTGAGATGGTTCTATATCCAATGCTATCCCCTCCGGGTGTGCCCGGCTTCTCGGACATGGGGTTCCTACACTTAGGCAGATTCTGCATGTATAGGGGGGAACTCCCTCGGAGGTAAACTTGAGAGAACCTTGGGATCATATGGGCTGATCCTTGTTTCCACATGTACCTATGACCTAACCAAGCTCAAACGTAGGCATACGCCCACCGGGGGACCCCCGATGGGATGCAGTCAAAGGGGTAGACGGCGCGGTCAACAGAACTAGGGTTTCGTCAGAAATCGAGCATCGGACCTAGGGAATGGCCCCAAAAGTTGTGTGTGTCCACATGGCATGCACAAAAGTGATTTGAGATGGTTCTATATCCAATGCTACCCCCTCCGGGTGTGCCCGGCTTCTCGGACATGGGGTTCCTACACTTAGGCGGTTCTCGCATGTATAGGGGGAACTCCCTCGGAGGTGAACCGGAGAGAACCTTGGGATCATAGGGTATGATCCTTGTTTCCACATGTACCTATGACCTAACCAAGCTCAAACGTAGGCATACGCCCACCGGGGGACCCCCGATGGGATGCAGTCAAAGGGGTAGACGGCGCGGTCAACAGAACTAGGGGTTCATCAGAAATCGAGCATCGGACCTAGGGAATGGCCCCAAAAGTTGTGTGTGTCCACATGGCATGCACAAAAGTGATTTGAGATGGTTCTATATCCAATGCTACCCCCTCCGGGTGTGCCCGGCTTCTCGGACATGGGGTTCCTACACTTAGGCAGATTCTGCATGTATAGGGGGGAACTCCCTCGGAGGTGAACCGGAGAGAACCTTGGGATCATAGGGTATGATCCTTGTTTCCACATGTACCTATGACCTAACCAAGCTAAAACGTAGGCATACGCCCACCGGGGGACCCCCGATGGGATGCAGTCAAAGGGGTAGACGGCGCGGTCAACAGAACTAGGTTTCGTCAGAAATCGAGCATCGGACCTAGGGAATGGCCCCAAAAGTTGTGTGTGTCCACATGGCATGCACAAAAGTGATTTGAGATGGTTCTATATCCAATGCTACCCCCTCCTGGTTTGCCCGGCTTCTCGGACATGGGGTTCCTACACTTAGGCAGATTCTGCATGTATAGGGGGGAACTCCCTCGGAGGTGAACCGGAGAGAACCTTGGGATCATAGGGTATGATCCTTGTTTCCACATGTACCTATGACCTAACCAAGCTCAAACGTAGGCATACGCCCACCGGGGGACCCCCGATGGGATGCAGTTAAAGGGGTAGACGGCGCGGTCAACAGAACTAGGGTTTCGTCAGAAATCGAGCATCGGACCTAGGGAATGGCCCCAAAAGTTGTGTGTGTCCACATGGCATGCACAAAAGTGATTTGAGATGGTTCTATATCCAATGCTACCCCCTCCGGGTGTGCCCGGCTTCTCGGACATGGGGTTCCTACACTTAGGCAGATTCTGCATGTATAGGGGGGAACTCCCTCGGAGGTGAACCGGAGAGAACCTTGGGATCATATGGGCTGATCCTTGTTTCCACATGTACCTATGACCTAACCAAGCTCAAACGTAGGCATACGCCCACCGGGGGACCCCCGATGGGATGCAGTCAAAGGGGTAGACGGCGCGGTCAACAGAACTAGGGTTTCGTCAGAAATCGAGCATCGGACCTAGGGAATGGCCCCAAAAGTTGTGTGTGTCCACATGGCATGCACAAAAGTGATTTGAGATGGTTCTATATCCAATGCTACCCCCTCCGGGTGTGCCCGGCTTCTCGGACATGGGGTTCCTACACTTAGGCAGATTCTGCATGTATAGGGAGCAACTCCCTCGGAGGTGAACCGGAGAGAACCTTGGGATTATAGGGTATGATCCTTGTTTCCACATGTACCTATGACCTAACCAAGCTCAAACATAGGCATACGCCCACCGGGGGACCCCCGATGGGATGCAGTCAAAGGGGTAGACGGCGCGGTCAACAGAACTAGGGTTTCGTCAGAAATCGAGAATCGGACCTAGGGAATGGCCCCAAAAGTTGTGTGTGTCCACATGGCATGCACAAAAGTGATTTGAGATGGTTCTATATCCAATGCAACCCCCTCCGGGTGTGCCCGGCTTCTCGGACATGGGGTTCCTACACTTAGGCAGATTCTGCATGTATAGGGGGGAACTCCCTCGGAGGTGAACCGGAGAGAACCTTGGGATCATATGGGCTGATCCTTGTTTCCACATGTACCTATGACCTAACCAAGCTCAAACGTAGGCATACGCCCACCGGGGGACCCCCGATGGGATGCAGTCAAAGGGGTAGACGGCGCGGTCAACAGAACTAGGGTTTCGTCAGAAATCGAGCATCGGACCTAGGGAATGGCCCCAAAAGTTGTGTGTGTCCACATGGCATGCACAAAAGTGATTTGAGATGGTTCTATATCCAATGCTACCCCCTCCGGGTGTGCCCGGCTTCTCGGACATGGGGTTCCTACACTTAGGCAGATTCTGCATGTATAGGGAGCAACTCCCTCGGAGGTGAACCGGAGAGAACCTTGGGATTATAGGGTATGATCCTTGTTTCCACATGTACCTATGACCTAACCAAGCTCAAACATAGGCATACGCCCACCGGGGGACCCCCGATGGGATGCAGTCAAAGGGGTAGACGGCGCGGTCAACAGAACTAGGGTTTCGTCAGAAATCGAGAATCGGACCTAGGGAATGGCCCCAAAAGTTGTGTGTGTCCACATGGCATGCACAAAAGTGATTTGAGATGGTTCTATATCCAATGCAACCCTCCTCCGGGGTGTGCCCGGCTTCTCGGACATGGGGTTCCTACACTTAGGCGGTCTGCATGTATAGGGGGAACTCCCTCGGAGGTGAACCGGAGAGAACCTTGGGATCATATGGGCTGATCCTTGTTTCCACATGTACCTATGACCTAACCAAGCTCAAACGTAGGCATACGCCCACCGGGGGACCCCCGATGGGATGCAGTCAAAGGGGTAGACGGCGCGGTCAACGTAACTAGGGTTTCGTCGTAAATCGAGCATCGGACCTAGGGAATGGCCCCAAAAGTTGTGTGTGTCCACATGGCATGCACAAAAGTGATTTGAGATGGTTCTATATCCAATGCTACCCTCCGGGTGTGCCCGGCTTCTCGGACATGGGGTTCCTACACTTAGGCGCATTCTCGCATGTATAGGGGGAACTCCCTCTGAGGTGAACCGGAGAGAACCTTGGGATCATAGGGTATGATCCTTGTTTCCACATGTACCTATGACCTAACCAAGCTAAAACGTTGGCATACGCCCACCGGGGGACCCCGATGGGATGCGATCAAAGGGGTAGACGGCGCGGTCAACGTAACTAGGTTTCGTCAGAAATCGAGCATCGGACCTAGGGAATGGCCCCAAAAGTTGTGTGTGTCCACATGGCATGCACAAAAGTGATTTGAGATGGTTCTATATCCAATGCTACCCCCTCCTGGTTTGCCCGGCTTCTCGGACATGGGGTTCCTACACTTAGGCAGATTCTGCATGTATAGGGGGGAACTCCCTCGGAGGTGAACCGGAGAGAACCTTGGGATCATAGGGTATGATCCTTGTTTCCACATGTACCTATGACCTAACCAAGCTCAAACGTAGGCATACGCCCACCGGGGGACCCCCGATGGGATGCGATTAAAGGGGTAGACGGCGCGGTCAACGTAACTAGGGTTTCGTCAAATCGAGCATCGGACCTAGGGAATGGCCCCAAAAGTTGTGTGTGTCCACATGGCATGCACAAAAGTGATTTGAGATGGTTCTATATCCAATGCTACCCTCCGGGTGTGCCCGGCTTCTCGGACATGGGGTTCCTACACTTAGGCGGCATTCTGCATGTATAGGGGGAACTCCCTCGGAGGTGAACCGGAGAGAACCTTGGGATCATATGGGCTGATCCTTGTTTCCACATGTACCTATGACCTAACCAAGCTCAAACGTAGGCATACGCCCACCGGGGACCCCGATGGGATGCGATCAAAGGGGTAGACGGCGCGGTCAACGTAACTAGGGTTTCGTCGGAAATCGAGCATCGGACCTAGGGAATGGCCCCAAAAGTTGTGTGTGTCCACATGGCATGCACAAAGGTGATTTGAGATGGTTCTATATCCAATGCTACCCCTCCGGGTGTGCCGGCTTCTCGGACATGGGGTTCCTACACTTAGGCAGATTCTGCATGTATAGGGAGCAACTCCCTCGGAGGTGAACCGGAGAGAACCTTGGGATTATAGGGTATGATCCTTGTTTCCACATGTACCTATGACCTAACCAAGCTCAAACATAGGCATACGCCCACCGGGGGACCCCCGATGGGATGCAGTCAAAGGGGTAGACGGCGCGGTCAACAGAACTAGGGTTTCGTCAGAAATCGAGAATCGGACCTAGGGAATGGCCCCAAAAGTTGTGTGTGTCCACATGGCATGCACAAAAGTGATTTGAGATGGTTCTATATCCAATGCAACCCCCTCCGGGTGTGCCCGGCTTCTCGGACATGGGGTTCCTACACTTAGGCAGATTCTGCATGTATAGGGGGGAACTCCCTCGGAGGTGAACCGGAGAGAACCTTGGGATCATATGGGCTGATCCTTGTTTCCACATGTACCTATGACCTAACCAAGCTCAAACGTAGGCATACGCCCACCGGGGGACCCCCGATGGGATGCAGTCAAAGGGGTAGACGGCGCGGTCAACAGAACTAGGGTTTCGTCTGATTTCGAGCATCGGACCTAGGGAATGGCCCCAAAAGTTGTGTGTGTCCACATGGCATGCACAAAAGTGATTTGAGATGGTTCTATATCCAATGCTACCCCCTCCGGGTGTGCCCGGCTTCTCGGACATGGGGTTCCTACACTTAGGCAGATTCTGCATGTATAGGGGGGAACTCCCTCGGAGGTGAACCGGAGAGAACCTTGGGATCATAGGGTATGATCCTTGTTTCCACATGTACCTATGACCTAACCAAGCTCAAACGTAGGCGACCCCCGATGGGATGCAGTCAAAGGGGTAGACGGCTGATGTCTACGGGTGCTTCTATTCTTGTAGACAGTGTTGGGCCTCCAAGAGCAGAGGTTTGTAGAACAGCATCAGTTTTCCCTTAAGTGGATCACCCAAGGTTTATCGAACTCAGGGAGGAAGAGGTCAAAGATATCCCTCTCATGCAACCATGCAACCACAAAGCAAGAAGTCTCTTGTGTCCCCAACACACCTAATAGGTGCACTAGTTCGGCGAAGAGATAGTGAAATACAGGTGGTATGAATATATATGAGCAGTAGCAACGGTGCCAGAAAATAACTTGCTGGCGTGTAGTTGATGGTGGTAGTATTGCAGCAGTAGTAACGCAGTAAAACAGTAAACAAGCAGCGATAGCAGTATTTAGGAACAAGGCCTAGGGATTACACTTTCACTAGTGGACACTCTCAACATTGATCGCATAATAAATAACTCTTTCTCATATGTGCTACATACACTCTTTTGTTGGATGATGAACACATTGCGTAGGATTACACGAACCCTCAATGCCGGAGTTAACAAGCTCCACAATAATGTTCATATTTAAATAACCTTAGAGCATAATAGATCATTGCAAAATAAACCAAGAACTAACATAGTGCACACACTGTCCACATTACGCTATGAAGGAGGAATAGATCACATCAATACTATCATAATGATAATTAACTCCACAATCTACAAGAGATCATGATCATAGCCTACGACAAGAACCACATGGTGCACACACTAGTCACCTTTACACCATGCAGGAGGAATAGACTACTTTAATAACATCACATGAGTAGCACACAACTAGTAGCGATACAAAGCTCATCATATGGATCTCAATCATGTAAAGCAGCTCATGAGATCATTGTATTGAAGTACATAGGAGAGAGATTAACCACATAGCTACCGGTACAGCCCCGAGCCTCGATGGAGAACTACTCCCTCCTCATGGGAGACAGCAGCGTTGATGAAGATGGCGGTGGTGTCGATGGAGAAGCCTTCCGGGGGCACTTCCCCGTCCCGGCGGCGTGCCGGAACAGAGACTCCTGTCCCCTAGATCTTGGCTTCGCGATGGCGGCGGCTCTGGAAGGTTTCTGTGGGTTTTGTCGAACGTGATAGGGTTTTCGCGACGGAGGCTTTAAATAGGCGGAAGGGCAGCCTCGGAGGGGCACAGGGCCACCACACCATAGGGCGGCACGGCCCCCCCTCTGGCCGCGCCAGGGTGTGGTGTGGGGCCCCCAGGGCTTCCCTCTGGCGGCTCTCAGGTGTTCTGGATGCTTTCGGGCAAAATAGGAACCTGGGCGTTGATTTCGTCCAATTCCGAGAATATTTCTTTACTAGGATTTCTGAAACCAAAAACAGCAGAAAACAGGAACTGGCACTTCGGCATCTTGTTAATAGGTTAGTTCCAGAAAATGCACGAATATGACATAAAGTGTGCATAAAACATGTAGATAACATCAATAATGTGGCATGGAACATAAGAAATTATCGATACGTCGGAGACGTATCAGCATCCCCAAGCTTAGTTCTGCTCGTCCCGAGCAGGTAAAACGATAACAAAGATAATTTCTGGAGTGACATGCCATCATAATCTTGATCATACTATTTGTAAAGCATATGTAGTGAATGCAGCGATCAAAACAATGTATATGACATGAGTAAACAAGTGAATCATATAGCAAAGACTTTTCATGAATAGTACTTCAAGACAAGCATCAATAAGTCTTGCATAAGAGTTAACTCATAAAGCAATAATTCAAAGTAGAGGCATTGAAGCAACACAAAGGAAGATGAAGTTTCAGCGGTTGCTTTCAACTTATAACATGTATATCTCATGGATAATTGTCAATGCAAAGCAATATAACAAATGCAATATGCAAATATGTAAGAATCAATGCACAGTTCACACAAGTGTTTGCTTCTTAAGGTGGAGAGAGATAGGTGACCTGACTCAACAATAAAAGTAAAAGAATGGTCCTTCAAAGAGGAAAGCATCGATTGCTATATTTGTGCTAGAGCTTTGATTTTGAAAACATAAAGAGAGCATAAAAATAAAGTTTTGAGAGGTGTATGTTGTTGTCAACGAATGGTAGCGGGTACTCTAACCCCCTTGCCAGACAAACCTTCAAAGAGCGGCTCCCATTTTATTTTATTTTTGGGTGGCACTCCTTCCAACCTTTCTTTCACAAACCATGGCTAACCGAATCCTCGGGTGCCTGCCAACAATCTCATACCATGAAGGAGTGCCTTTTTATTTTAGTTTTATTATGATGACACTCCTCCCAACCTTTGCTTACACAAGCCATGGCTAACCGAATCCTTCGGGTGCCGTCCAACAATCACATACCATGGAGGAGTGTCTATTTAAGTTAATTAATTTGGGACTGGGAATCCCATTGCCAGCTCTTTTTGCAAATTATTGGATAAGCGGATGAAGCCACTAGTCCATTGGTGAAAGTTGCCCAACAAGATTGAAAGATAAACACCACATACTTCCTCATGAGCTATAAAACATTGACACAAATCAGAGGTGATAAATTTTGAATTGTTTAAAGGTAGCACTCAAGCAATTTACTTTGGAATGGTAGGAAATACCATGTAGTAGGTAGGTATGGTGGACACAAATGGCATAGTGTTGTTTGGCTCAAGGATTTGGATGCATGAGAAGTATTCCCTCTCAATACAAGGTTTAGGCTAGCAAGGTTATTTGAAACAAACACAAGGATGAACTGGTGCAGCAAAACTTACATAAAAGACATATTACAAGCATTATAAGACTATACATTGTCTTCCTTGTTGTTCAAACACCTTACTAGAAATTATCTAAACCTTAGAGAGACCAATTATGCAAACCAAATTTTAGCAAGCTCTATGTATTCTTCACTAATGGGTGCAAAGTATATGATGCAAGAGCTTAAACATGAGCACAACAATTGCCAAGTATCAAATTATTCAAGACATTTTAGAATTACTACATGTAGCATTTCCCGATTCCAACCATATAACAATTTAACGAAGAAGATTCAACCTTCGCCATGAATACTATGAGCAAAGCCTAAGAAACATGTGTTCATACGAACCAGCGGAGCGTGTCTCTCTCCCACACAAGGATGAACTTATTCAAACATAAACAAAAACAAACAGACGCTCCAAGTAAAGTACATAAGATGTGACCGAATAAAAATATAGTTTTAGGGGAGGAACCTGATAATGTTGTCGATGAAGAAGGGGATGCCTTGGGCATCCCCAAGCTTTGACGCTTGAGTCTTCTTGATATATGCAGGGGTGAACCACCGGGGCATCCCCAAGCTTAGAGCTTTCACTCAGCTTGATCATAGTATATCATCTCCCTCTCTTGACCCTTGAAAACTTCATCCACACCAAACTTAAAACAAACTCATTAGAGGGTTAGTGCATAATCAAAAACTCACATGTTCAGAGGTGACACAATCATTCTTAACACTTCTGGACATTGCCCAAAGCTACTGGAAGTCAATGGAACAAAGAAATCCATCCCACATAGCAAAAGAGGCAATGCGAAATAAAAGGCAGAATCTGTCAAAACAGAACAGTCCGTAAAGACGAATTTTAAAATGGCACCAGACTTGCTCAGATGAAAATGCCCAAATTGATTGAAAGTTGCGTACATATCTGAGGATCACTCACGTAAATTGGCATAATTTTCTGAGTTACCTACAGAGAATTTTGCCCAGATTCGTGACAGCAAAGAAATCTGTTTCTGCGCAGTAATCCAAATCTAGTATCAACATTGCTTTCAAAGACTTTACTTGGCACAACAAAACAGAAAAGTAAGATAAGGAGAGGTTGCTACAGTAGTAAACAACTTCCAAGACACAAATATAAAATAAAGTACTGTAGCAAAATAACACATGGGTTATCTCCCAAGAAGTTCTTTCTTTATAGCCATTAAGATGGGCTCAGCAATTTTAATGATCCACTCGCAAGAAATAGTATTTGAAGCAAAAGAGAGCATCAAGAGGCAAATTCAAAACAACTTTAAGTCTAACATGCTTCCTATGCAAAGGAATCTTGTACACAAACAAGTTCATGAAGAGCAAAGTAACAAGCATAGGAAGATAAAACAAGTGTAGCTTCAAAAATTTCAGCACATAGAGAGGTGTTTTAGTAACATGAAAATTTCTACAACCATATTTTCCTCTCTCATAATAACTTTCAGTAGCAACATGAGCAAACTCAACAATATAACTATCACATAAAGCATTCTTATCATGAGTCTCATGCATAAAATTATTACTCTCCACATAGGCATAATCAATTTTATTAGTAATAGTGGGAGCGAATTCAACAAAGTAGCTATCATTATTATTCTCATCATCAAATATAGGAGGCATATTGTATTCATAATCAAATTCATCCTCCATAACAGGTGGTAACAAAAGACTACTATCATTATAATCATCATAAATAGGAGGCAAAGTATCATCAAAGTAAATTTTCTCCTCAATGCTTGGGGGACTAAAAAGATCATGCTCATCAAAACCAGCTTCCCCAAGCTTAGAATTTTCCATAGCATTAGCAACAATAGTGTTCAAAGCATTCATATTAATAACATTCCCATTAGTATGCATATAAAGTTCCATGGGTTTTTTAATTCTCTCTTCAAACACATCATGTCCTAATTCAAGATAAAGTTCATAAAGATCTCTCATATTTTTGTTGTTTTCCATTATGCCTAACTAGTGTAAACAAAAAACAAAAAGTTGCAATTGCAGGATCTAAAGGAAATAGCTTCGAGTACTTACGGCGCCGGAAAATAGCTTAGTAGCCGAGATCCGGAGTGTGAGTACCTTTTACCTTTCCTCCCCGGCAACGGCGCCAGAAAATAGCTTGATGTCTACGGGTGCTTCTATTCTTGTAGACAGTGTTGGGCCTCCACGAGCAGAGGTTTGTAGAACAGCAGCAGTTTTCCCTTAAGTGGATCACCCAAGGTTTATCGAACTCAGGGAGGAAGAGGTCAAAGATATCCCTCTCATGCAACCCTGCAACCACAAAGCAAGAAGTCTCTTGTGTCCCCAACACACCTAATAGGTGCACTAGTTCGGCGAAGAGATAGTGAAATACAGGTGGTATGAATATATATGAGCAGTAGCAACGGTGCCAGAAAATAACTTGCTGGCGTGTAGTTGATGGTGGTAGTATTGCAGCAGTAGTAACGCAGTAAAATAGTAAACAAGCAGCGATAGCAGTATTTAGGAACAAGGCCTAGGGATTACACTTTCACTAGTGGACACTCTCAACATTGATCGCATAATAAATAACTCTTTCTCATATGTGCTACATACACTCTTTTGTTGGATGATGAACACATTGCGTAGGATTACACGAACCCTCAATGCCGGAGTTAACAAGCTCCACAATAATGTTCATATTTAAATAACCTTAGAGCATAATAGATCATTGCAAAATAAACCAAGAACTAACATAGTGCACACACTGTCCACATTACGCTATGAAGGAGGAATAGATCACATCAATACTATCATAATGATAATTAACTCCACAATCTACAAGAGATCATGATCATAGCCTACGACAAGAACCACATGGTGCACACACTAGTCACCTTTACACCATGCAGGAGGAATAGACTACTTTAATAACATCACATGAGTAGCACACAACTAGTAGCGATACAAAGCTCATCATATGGATCTCAATCATGTAAAGCAGCTCATGAGATCATTGTATTGAAGTACATAGGAGAGAGATTAACCACATAGCTACCGGTACAGCCCCGAGCCTCGATGGAGAACTACTCCCTCCTCATGGGAGACAACAGCGTTGATGAAGATGGCGGTGGTGTCGATGGAGAAGCCTTCCGGGGGCACTTCCCCGTCCCGGCGGCGTGCCGGAACAGAGACTCCTGTCCCCCAGATCTTGGCTTCGCGATGGCGGCGGCTCTCGAAGGTTTCTGTGGGTTTCGTCGAACGTGATAGGGTTTTCGCGACGGAGGCTTTAAATAGGCGGACGGGCAGCCTCGGAGGGGGCCTGGGGCCACCACACCATAGGGCGGCGCGGCCCCCCTCTGGCCGCGCCAGGGTGTGGTGTGGGGCCCCCAGGGCTTCCCTCTGGCGGCTCTCAGGTGTTCTGGATGCTTCCGGGCAAAATAGGAACCTGGGCGTTGATTTCGTCCAATTCCGAGAATATTTCTTTACTAGGATTTCTGAAACCAAAAACAGCAGAAAATAGGAACTGGCACTTCGGCATCTTGTTAATAGGTTAGTTCCAGAAAATGCACGAATATGACATAAAGTGTGCATAAAACATGTAGATAACATCAATAATGTGGCATGGAACATAAGAAATTATCGATACGTCGGAGACGTATCAACGGCGCGGTCAACAGAACTAGGGTTTCGTCAGAAATCGAGCATCGGACCTAGGGAATGGCCCCAAAAGTTGTGTGTGTCCACATGGCATGCACAAAAGTGATTTGAGATGGTTGTATATCCAATGATACCCCCTCCGGGTGTGCCCGGCTTCTCGGACATGGGGTTCCTACACTTAGGCAGATTCTGCATGTATAGGGGGGAACTCCCTCGGAGGTGAACCGGAGAGAACCTTGGGATCATATGGGCTGATCCTTGTTTCCACATGTACCTATGACCTAACCAAGCTCAAACGTAGGCATACGCCCACCGGGGGACCCCCGATGGGATGCAGTCAAAGGGGTAGACGGCGCGGTTAACAGAACTAGGGTTTCGTCAGAAATCGAGCATCGGACCTAGGGAATGGCTCCAAAAGTTGTGTGTGTCCACATGGCATGCACAAAAGTGATTTGAGATGGTTCTATATCCAATGCTACCCCCTCCGGGTGTGCCCGGCTTCTCGGACATGGGGTTCCTACACTTAGGCAGATTCTGCATGTATAGGGGGGAACTCCCTCGGAGGTGAACCGGAGAGAACCTTGGGATCATGGGGTATGATCCTTGTTTCCACATGTACCTATGACCTAACCAAGCTCAAACATAGGCATACGCCCACCGGGGGACCCCCGATGGGATGCAGTCAAAGGGGGGTAGACGGCGCGGTCAACAGAACTAGGGTTTCATCAGAAATCGAGCATCGGACCTAGGGAATGGCCCCATAAGTTGTGTGTGTCCATATGGCATGCACAAAAGTGATTTGAGATGGTTCTATATCCAATGCTACCCCCTCCGGGTGTGCCTTGGCTTCTCGGACATGGGGTTCCTACACTTAGGCAGATTCTGCATATATAGGGGGGAACTCCCTCGGAGGTGAACCGGAGAGAACCTTGGGATCATAGGGTATGATCCTTGTTTCCACATGTACCTATGACCTAACCAAGCTCAAACGTAGGCATACGCCCACCGGGGGACCCCCGATGGGATGCAGTCAAAGGGGTAGACGGCGCGGTCAACAGAACTAGGTTTCGTCAGAAATCGAGCATCGGACCTAGGGAATGGCCCCAAAAGTTGTGTGTGTCCACATGACATGCACAAAAGTGATTTGAGATGGTTCTATATCCAATGCTACCCCCTCCGGGTTTGCCCGACTTCTCGGACATGGGGTTCCTACACTTAGGCAGATTCTGCATGTATAGGGGGGAACTCCCTCGGAGGTGAACCGGAGAGAACCTTGGGATCATAGGGTATGATCCTTGTTTCCACATGTACCTATGACATAACCAAGCTCAAACGTAGGCATACGCCCACCGGGGGACCCCCGATGGGATGCAGTCAAAGGGGTAGACGGCGCGGTCAACAGAACTAGGGTTTCGTCAGAAATCGAGCATCGGACCTAGGGAATGGCCCCAAAAGTTGTGTGTGTCCACATGGCATGCACAAAAGTGATTTGAGATGGTTCTATATCCAATGCTACCCCCTCCGGGTGTGCCCGGCTTCTCGGACATGGGGTTCCTACACTTAGGCAGATTCTGCATGTATAGGGGGGAACTCCCTCGGAGGTGAACCGGAGAGAACCTTGGGATTATAGGGTATGATCCTTGTTTCCACATGTACCTATGACCTAACCAAGCTCAAACATAGGCATACGCCCACCGGGGGACCCCTGATGGGATGCAGTCAAAGGGGTAGACGGCGCGGTCAACAGAACTAGGGTTTCGTCAGAAATCGAGCATCGGACCTAGGGAATGGCCCCAAAAGTTGTGTGTGTCCACATGGCATGCACAAAAGTGATTTGAGATGGTTCTATATCCAATGCTACCCCCTCCGGGTGTGCCCGGCTTCTCGGACATGGGGTTCCTACACTTAGGCGGTCTGCATGTATAGGGGGGAACTCCCTCGGAGGTGAACCGGAGAGAACCTTGGGATCATATGGGCTGATCCTTGTTTCCACATGTACCTATGACCTAACCAAGCTCAAACGTAGGCATACGCCCACCGGGGGAACCCCGATGGGATGCGATCAAAGGGGTAGACGGCGCGGTCAACGGAGAACTAGGGTTTCGTCGGAAATCGAGCATCGGACCTAGGGAATGGCCCCAAAAGTTGTGTGTGTCCACATGGCATGCACAAAAGTGATTTGAGATGGTTCTATATCCAATGCTACCCCCTCCGGGTGTGCCCGGCTTCTCGGACATGGGGTTCCTACACTTAGGCAGATTTTGCATGTATAGGGGGGAACTCCCTCGAAGGTGAACCGGAGAGAACCTTGGGATCATAGGGTATGATCCTTGTTTCCACATGTACCTATGACCTAACCAAGCTCAAACGTAGGCATACGCCCACCGGGGGACCCCCGATGGGATGCAGTCAAAGGGGTAGACGGCGCGGTCAACAGAACTAGGGTTTCGTCAGAAATCGAGCATCGGACCTAGGGAATGGCCCCAAAAGTTGTGTGTGTCCACATGGCATGCACAAAAGTGATTTGAGATGGTTCTATATCCAATGCTACCCCCTCCGGGTGTGCCCGGCTTCTCGGACATGGGGTTCCTACACTTAGGCAGATTCTGCATGTATAGGGGGGAACTCCCTCGGAGGTGAACCGGAGAGAACCTTGGGATCGTATGGGCTGATCCTTGTTTACACATGTACCTATGACCTAACCAAGCTCAAACGTAGGCATACGCCCACCGGGGGACCCCCGATGGGATGCAGTCAAAGGGGTAGACGACGCGGTCAACAGAACTAGGGTTTCGTCAGAAATCGAGCATCGGACCTAGGGAATGGCCCCAAAAGTTGTGTGTGTCCACATGGCATGCACAAAAGTGATTTGAGATGGTTCTATATCCAATGCTACCCCCTCCGGGTGTGCCGGCTTCTCGGACATGGGGGTCCTACACTTAGCGGTCTGCATGTATAGGGGGGGAACTCCCTCGGAGGTGAACCGGAGAGAACCTTGGGATCATAGGGTATGATCCTTGTTTCCACATGTACCTATGACCTAACCAAGCTCAAACGTAGGCATACGCCCACCGGGGGACCCCCGATGGGATGCAGTCAAAGGGGTAGACCGTACGGTCAACAGAACTAGGGTTTCGTCAGAAATCGAGCATCGGACCTAGGGAATGGCCCCAAAAGTTGTGTGTGTCCACATGGCATGCACAAAAGTGATTTGAGATGGTTCTATATCCAATGCTACCCCCTCCGGGTGTGCCCGGCTTCTCGGACATGGGGTTCCTACACTTAGGCAGATTCTGCATGTATAGGGGGGAACTCCCTCGGAGGTGAACCGGAGAGAACCTTGGGATCATATGGGCTGATCCTTGTTTCCACATGTACCTATGACCTAACCAAGCTCAAACGTAGGCATACGCCCACATGTCAGAATGAGGAACTCATGGGCTGGGAAGTCGTGTTCCAGGTATCGCCACATGGTAAGCTACCCATCCCCTCCTAGGACGATTACAACAACATTGACCCGGTAACATATGAGGGAATTTTCTATCAAGAGGAAGAGCAGTTCGGGGCTCTTCAAATAGACATAGGTCTTCAGGATCTCCACAACGATGTACAAATGCGTGGTGAGACCGTGGTGGACCTGAAGGACATAGCTATGCTCACCAAGCGCCATGCGAACAAAGACAACATTGTCGAGACTCAACCGGAACCCAATGCCGACCATGAATACTCATATGATACTAATTTTGATAGTGAGGCTGAGAACCCAATGCCTAGAGATGAGAGTGGTGATGAATGGTGAGGGTCTTTTATGCTTAGTACCTACATTATCATTATGCTTAATACATACATTTGTCATTATGCTTAGTACCTACATTATCATTATGCTTAATACATACATTTGTCATTATGCTTAATACCTACATTTTTCATTATGCTTAGTACCTATATTTGTCATTATGCGTAGTGTTTACTCATTTTCAACATGCTTATTAATTATTTTCTCTTTTCTTATGCAGGTAATTGCCTAATATGAGCGGACGGAAGGCATCATCGTGCTCCTTGCTTGATCAGATGCATCAGCGGAAGCCAGGGCCGGGTGCTTCCAGACGGAGTGGAAGACCCATTGTTCCCACCCGGCGTTACGAAGACGCAGACGGAGGACGGGGAGGACGAGGGGGAGGACGAGCTGGAGGACGAGCTGGAGGACGAGGGGGAGGACGAGCTGGAGGACGAGGGGGATGCACAGCTCCTTCTAGCCGACATTCCCTACGCCACAGCTCGGTGGCTTCACAGTCTATGGACGAGGAGGAGGACACTAGGGAGGAGGAGGAGGACACTAGGGAGGAGGAGGAGGAGTCTAGGGACGAGGAGGCTTCGACGGAGATGGCTCCGAAGAAGTTGCGGATTCGTGGGGAAGCGTAGGTTCCCGATGAGAGTAAGGAACCTGCTACGGAGGATGAGAAGTGGCTCCTTGTCCCAGGAAAGATAGAGTAAGTAGTAAGGTGATTTCATTTTCGTTATGACACTTAGCATTTTCTAATGTTTGATAATTGTGCAGGAATTTCACATATACGGGGAAGAATGTCCGCGTGCCAGGGAGTCTGATTGGAGCTGCTATTAGGAAGTACTGGCCGGGGATGTACACTCCGGTCCTTGGGGGCGAGTCCAAGCTAGCCTACACTTGGGAAGACTTTGAGATAGCGCCTTACCCTGGCTTTACTTCCGCCGCCGACGCCGTGATCAAGAAGTTTTGGATACGTAATGCATACTCTTTGGGTTTCGTTCATATGTAGTTGATAACCCCACCGTGATAACTCATGCCTCTCACACTTTCTGTTATGCTTGATTGCAGCGCAATTATAGGGTGGCGACTGAGCATAAGAAGAGGGTGGACGTGGTCCTCCGTAACATGTGTCGGAAGTTGACACGGCAGCAGTGGTACAACCAGAGGATCACGTGCATCGGCCACTTCTATGCTGAGCAGGGCGTAAGGTACACAAAGCCTGAGATTGTGCAGGAACTCGCCCCGGCTATGACGATAGATGACTTCATGTTGGTAAGTAATTGTCAATGCGATTCTATGTACTGCGGCTAACTTGCAACTATATTGTTTGTTCTTCAAATGAGTTTTGATTTTGCAGGTTGTACCACATTGGGCTGATAATAATAAGAGGGCCGCCTTCATGGACTTGGTCAAGAATTGGGTCGCGAAAACCCCGATTTCAAGGCCGTGAGCGACCGGAACAAGGCCAACCGTGGGAATCAGGGAACACACAGTGCGGGGAGCAGCAACACCGATCGCTATCGGGAGCGTCTGGTACATATAAAAATGGAACAAGCTGCATTTTTTTGATTTTCGATGATATGCATAACATTTGTTTTGTGATGCAGGGGAAGAAGCTCGGGAGGGAACTTGGTGAGATGGAAGCGTGGACGCACATGAAGCTGGTGACGCCCCGTCCGAACGAGCCTCGGCCCGCGCCTGAGATGTACTACGGCAAGGCCAAAGAGAACAAGGAAAGATACTACGAGGAGTACGCCAAGCTCCATCCAGAGGTGGAGGACCCTATGACCGAGCCGGTCGACGAGGTGGCGATGATCTTTGGCGGGGTCCGGCCAGCCGCATGGACGTCTGCCTGCCTTTGGGGGTTTCAAGCCTCAGAATAACTTCACGCAGATCAAGGCTACCCTCCCCTCCGGCAGCTACGCTACCTCCTCGCGGACTACATGCCGTTCTCGGGTAGAGGTAGATGTAAGTCATCCACACTTTCATCCTCTGTTTTGACTCTTGTTCCTGAATGGCTATGTTGATGAGACGCATTATTTCTGAAATTGTAGACTCAGCTCGAGGAGGCCTATGCAGTAGCTTACGAGGAGTATCTCGAGAAGATTAAGGAGCATGACCTTGTGAAAGATGCCTATGTCCAGTGGACGAGCAACCAGATGGCGGTAAGTTTCAATCTCTATGGTTGCAAAACATCATAAGTCCCCATGTTTGAATCTGAGCTATCTCTCCTGTTTCTTGCAGAGTTTCACTCGGTTCATGATGACTGGAGTGCGAGAGGAACCACTCCCAGAGCCACCTCATCCGGGGCCGACGCCAGTGTTCCCGTCCAAGGAGGAGTTCTATATCATGTACAAGCGTCAGCGTCAGTTGACCCCGGTAAGTTGCTAACTTGGCTAAGTTGCTAACTTGGTGTGACATGGCTAAGTTGCTAACTCCCTCCAACATGTAGGGATTGGGAGAATCCGGGAACGACGCTCCTGATGGTACGCCGATGCACCCCGGTCGCTGTTCTCCTGGTGCTTCTGCCGAACCTCGGCATGGTTCTGCTTCCGGTGGCTCTCGTCGTGGTTCTACCTCCCCGAGCACCGTCGAAATACAGCGGCCTCACTTCACCCACTCGGAGCTAGATCGTCTGGAGCTAGATCGTCACTCGGGTGGTGCACCACCATAGTTTCTACATTGTACTAGCTACATGACACATGCTATATGTGTAGAATGATCTATGTAGAATGACTATATGTACCGTATTGCTTGTGTGCTATATTTGTACTAAATTTGGGATTTGGTGCCATATTTGTGCTATATCTGTGATGTGAGCTATATGTGTGCAATTCATATATGATACTGCTATTTTATATGCAATTGCTGTGCAAATGGAGCAAAATCAGGGAAATAAAAAAATCTGGGCAGCAGCTGTGCCAGGCCCATAGCTGTGCCAAATGGCAGGGCCTGTGCCGACGGTGACACCGTCGGCACAGCTGCTGCGGTTCGCGCCATTTTTTTCCAGTTTGAAATGCCGTGCGTTCGCGCCGTTTCTGGGAAAAAACAGGACGGCATGTGCCGACGGTTACACCGCCGGCACAGAGGGACGGTAACGGCGAGCTGGGACATGGCGAGCCACGTGTGCCGACGGTAGTACGGCCGATGGCCACCGCCCAGCCGTCGGCGTACGCGTGTGCCGACGGTGGAGGCCTGTGCCGACGGTGAGCGCGCCGCCCCCGACGCGATCTGTGCCGACGCGAAGACGCCGACGGTCACCGTCGGCAGAGACGGTGCCGACGGTGCTCCACCCTGTGCCGACGGTGCGGGGCCGTCGGCGCACCCCGTGTCTCCCGTAGTGAATTGTGCTTCTCATACATGAAGGGTTTCAAAATTAGGCTCCATTTTAATATATTTAGCTAAATAGTTTAGACAAGATTTGTAAATAGAAATGGCTCCTTCCCTGAATACACCGTGCCTTATATGTTGCCGTTGACGAGCGTGCTCTACAACCTATCTCCACTTATATAATGTATGTAAAAAATTGTCAATGAAATGCAATTATATTTAAACCAAAGGTCCACATTAAGATCTGGTTGCACAATTGTGTTTCTTATGTAAAGGTCTTGTCCCATCTTGGTACATTCAGCTAAATGTTGCCAGTAGTAGAGCCATGTCGTATATCGCCATTGATGAATGTGATCTTTAACTTATGTTCCACTTGCACTATGTACTCCATCCGTTCCTAAAAGTAAGGCGTATTTTGGTACGTTGGGATATGTCTTTGATCAACAAATGTTGAATAAGGTTATATGGCATGAAATTTTTATCATTTTTTGTTGTTTTCAAAAGTATTTTACTATTATACTGATTGTGTATCACATTATAAGCGTATTAAAAGAGTATATTTTTGTTAAAAATGTGCCTTAATAAAATAAAATGCCTATAGGAGTGAGTGTGTGAGTGTGTTCATAGAGATGAGCGTATGTATATATTTATCCAATAAACTATATTTTAGGGTTTCTATTCAATATTGTTTGACAAATGGCATCAAAATTTACTAGGCTGAACTTTGGTGTGGTGGATATTTCCTTTGCTCCATGTATTTATAATGAGGTAGCTCATGCATTAGCTGCGTTCGGTGCCGGCCACAAGGCGACCGTGCATGCTGGGTCAACATGGTTCCAAAAGATGCAATGTGTGTTGCAGCCAGTGAGTTTGCAGAGTCGATATAATAAAATTATGGTGTTCCGGGTAAAAAAACTGCCTGGCCAATATTGTAAAGAAGAACCGTTCAAAGAATCTGGTGCCCTAATTTGAATCGTGCCGATAAAAACTAGAAGGACAGAGTGCCATGGAAACTTTAAATAAAGACCACACCCATGGCCGCAACTCGCAACCGACTTTCGGAGCTCGCACGCACACCGCCCATGCTCAACCCTCGCCCACGCCGGCTATAGCCGCCTGCTCCACCTCCCTCACGGGATGGCCGCGCCCGTCCGCGCACTGCAGGAGCTCGCCGTAAGTGGGGCCCTCTAGAATTTACAAAAGCCCATAATAATTAGATCTGCCTTGGTTAGTTGGTTGGAAGGCCTCCCCTCTGCCGTGTCACCACTGATAATGGGACCCACTGTCACATTCCGCGTTAATACCATTGCAACGAATTTTCCCAATAAGACCTTGTTTGGTACTAGTGTTTTAGTGGGGATAATACTCTAGAGTATTGGGTGAATCACTGCTGTTACCCAATCCCCACAAAATCTCATCCTCAATCCACTAGGTAGGGGTAGAGTATTGGGGATTGAAAAAATTACACTAAAATTTCAGAAAAAGTGGGGATAAGTGAGGATTAAACTCGCTCATACTCTAGCACCAAACATGTAGGGTTTGTTTGGTATTAGAGTTTTAGTGAGGATTAGTGGGGATAATCCGCTCCAAATTTCAAATCCCCACTTATCCCCAATACATGTTTGGTGCTAGAGTATGAGCGAGTTTAATTTCCACTTATCCCAACTTTTCCCCAAATTTTAGTGTATTTTTTTCAATCCCCAATACTCTACCTCTACCTAGTGGATTGAGGTTGGGGTTTTATGAGGATTGGGTGACAGATTCACCCAATACTCTAGAGTATTATCCCCACTAATCCCACTAAAATACTAGTACCAAACAAGGCCGTATTGGGGATAAGTGGGATTTGAAGTTTGAAGCGGATTATAATCCCCACTAAAACTCTAGTACCAAACAAGCCTTAATGGTGGATTTTGCAATTTAAACGAATGTGGTAATTTTTCGGAATTAACTCGATGTTTGTAGAACACCAAGCACACCGGAGCATCGCTCTCCTGGTACTGAATTTCCTGCTCGTCCAAGCCACCACTGTTTGCTTGCTATAAAACCAAGGGCACCCCATAAGCTTGTGGACCATCGCTCCCTTTCCTTCTATACACCGAAAGCGCCGCACGTCCGATACACAATGGCATCACCGCTCGCCGGCGTTCTCACCGCCAAGCACTCCTTGGCCGTGCTCCTCCTCCTCCTCGCGTCGTATCCGGCGTGCCACGCCGCCGTGAACGTCACCACCATCCTGGTTTCATTCCCAACCGGGCATCGTCGGCTGTGTGCACTCAGAGTTTCAGACTGTTAGAGTGGAAACCCCAAATGTTAAGAATAGACCTGCTGAAATAAACATACACCTACGTAGCTTGGAGGTTATGTACTTCGCGCAGCAGTTATTTGTACCGTCTGCTTCTTATTTCTAGCTTTGGATGCCATGCATTTGCAGTCAGTTTTGTTTTTATTATCAGCTTTGCCTTGATCCAACTGAACATGCATGCTTCTCTTTTATGGGTACACCCCTCAGAATGTTTTCACAATGTTAAGTCCGTTTAAAAAAAAGTGAGTTCCAGTAATTGCTTGCTTGACAAACTATCGATACACGGTGTAACTGATGAGTCAAAATATTGCTTAGACTAGAGAAAAGAACTGCCTACATGTCTGAAACTGCATAGAAATACTGCTGCTAAAAGGAAGCTCATGCTCGTCGGATTTGATACGATACAGCGGTTGTTGCAGGCCAAATTGTGTCTGGCGAGACATAACAGTGCTTAGACTACAGAAGAAACTGCCTACATGACCGAAATTACATAGCGATATTGCTGTTGAAAGGATGCTCGTGATAATCTGAAGTTGATACGATGAAGCAGTTCTTGCTTTGTATTTGTCTAACTGACGGCACCAGGCTCCGATGGGGTGCATGACCCTGCTGCGTTGCCCTTGCTGCTCCCATTGGACATCACTTCCTTGCCCTTGCACTTGGGCATCTTCCCATCCACTTTCCTCTTCTTTCTATGTGGTCCGGCAGGATCATCTCCATGCCTTTCAGCGCCGTAGTTTCTCCCCAGTCGCAACTCTGTTTATTGATCAATCGATAGAAACTTAGGTTAACTAGCAGCGTCCAATCAGTGTATATAAGAAAATATTTCTCGTGTGTAAAAAATTAATTGAGCAGCTAGCGTGTGCCGTAACCGAAAATAGATAATAGACCAAGCATTTTGAACTTGCCTAGATGGTTCTTGTTCATCTCGACAGCTCTTTCCTGAGCAGCGGCTTCCCGTGCCACCATCCGTTTTGTCAACTCCATCAAGCACTCAGCTGCCTTCAGTAAGTTTTCGGAGGCAGCATCGAGCCTTTCGCAAGCTTTCTTCAACTGCTCTGCCGCCAATTGAAAGCTGCGGGCTGCGTCTTGTAGACGGTGCTGCGGGCAGCCCTGTAACAATGAATTGTTAACACTATCATCAGTATAAGAAGCTGATAGACGCTACAGCTACTACATTTTTCCTAGATCACACACGGAGATACCTGCGGTGCCGGCAGAGGAGCGAGCATCGGTCCTGCAGGCGACATCTGATGCTGCTGCAAACGTTTTAGAAGGTTTGATTTTGTGTGTGAGCTACCATTTAAAACTGAAATTCCTAAAGTCAGCGCTAAAATAAACCTAGATTAACTACTGTGTGTCGATCTGCTATTGAAGAACATCTGATTCAATTGTTTCCCCCGCTACCCAGATCCATAGGAAATTTTGGACTAAAGCTAATTAGTTCTGTGGGGATTATACTATACCTGAATGAGCAGCCTGCACACAACGGCTGCTCTTGGCCCTGACCTCCCTGCCGGCTGGGCTGCTGCGGCGTCCATGGCTGTGCAAGCGACTGGCTCTCCGTCTGGAACCCTGATGTTTGCTACTGTGGCAGAGGAATGTGTGCCATCCCCCGTTCCGCTGCACTCTATATATATAGGATAGGAGGGGCAGGATGTACATCTACTTCTTGTCCGTTCCATTGCCAAAGAAACTGTAGAATCAGTGGTATTACCATTCGGTTTGCATTGTACAATAGGAGGGCAGGATGTACACATCTACTTCTTGTCCGTTCCATTGCCAAAGAAACTGTACAATCAGCCGTATTACATTCGGTTTGCATTGTACAATAGGAGGGCAGGATGTACATCTACTTCTTCCGTTCCATTGCCAAAAAAACTGTACAATCAGCCGTATTACCATTCGGTTTGCATTGTACAATAAACGGTAAAACGAATGGTAGGTTGGGTTGTATGTCCAGCGAAACTGCAGAATCGGTTGGGTTGCTGCTGCTACCACGTGAGTCTCGGTCAAATCTCACACGGGACTATGGTGGTGTTTCCTTTTGCCAATATCGTGCCACTAGGAGCATCTCCAGCCGCGTCCCCCAAAAAGATTTGGGGCTCGCCGGACTAAAAACCGTTCCAGCCGCGTTCCCCAAAGCTTATTTTTATCCGGCGCACCCCGATACGGTGTCTGGCGCCCCGAGCCCGTCCCCGTCCCACAGGGGACGTACCGGGGACGTCGACACACCGAAAAGCGAGGCGGGGAGTGGCGGGGCCGACTCGTCAGCGGCACAATAAATTTTAACCTAACCGTCGCCTACCTCACGATGGAAGTTATTGGCGCGCAGCGACGGTGCAGTTCCTGCAGCGACGGTGCAGTTCCCGCAGAGCCGCAGCGACGCGTCCCGTCGCGCCTAGCTCTGCGTACCGACGTTAATGAGCGCCACCGCTCCTCCGCCTCCCTCCGGCCTATAAAAGGGTGTAATAACCCAGAACATAGGAACAACGAATGGTAGATTTAGAAATGGGATGTGCATTTCATCGCAAAACGGGGGAAATTTTCGCGCCTTATTGCAACTAAACCTAAGAGGGATCGAGGTTCTCTCTCATTTTGCACTTAGGGTTAGGCAAGGTGAGTTGGGAAAATTTCGACATGATCTCTTTTGTATTTTGTTAATTTGGGAGATGATTTCATTTGGCAAGTTATAATACATTGAACAATAAGCAATAATCATTATGGAAATTGAATTCACAATTCAAATACAACTTATGAATTCAAATGAGTTTGAATTCCAAATTGAATATTAAATACAATATTTATTCAAGAATATAAACATTACACAAATCAAAAGCTCATAAATAAAATTCGAGCTTTATTGATATATCAACACAGATTACATTATCTTTACAATATTCTTGATACAAGAATTGATGCACAATAAACAGAAATGCAAAAGAAAGATTACAATATTGATTCTAAACTAAAACCTAGACTAAATGACTTAAAGTATATCTTCATGGTCATATTCATCTTCAAAACCTGCAAAACAACACAATATGTAATAGCCAGGGGTTAAGTGTTAGACAGAATTCAGTTTGGACAGAAGTTAAGTGTTGACAGAATTCAGTTTGGACAGAACCAATTGTCCTGCACACTTGTGCTTGTCCAAAGTCTTGGACAGCACAAGATGAGCCGCATAGAAACATTTTCCCCGCTGAATTTTGGAGGAGCTACCGGGATTCTCCCCCACAGTTGCAGCTCCTCCTCTTTCCTTCCACCACCATGCCACCGAAGAAGCTCGCCGCCGATGGCGCGCCGAAGGCGAGGAAGCCGCGGGCACCAAAACAAAGGCCGTCGGGCATGTCAAACACGGAAAGGGCGGTGGATCAGGAGCGGCGCCGGAACGAAACTCGCGGCAGGGCGGAGAGGGAGAAGAAGTGCAACGCGAAGAGGGTGGTGGCGGTGGCGGAGGAACATGCGAGGTTGATCTCCATCAACTTCGGCAGTCGCGCATCGGTCAATTCCCCGGGCCATGGCCGACCCAAGGTATGATCGGCTGTCCGTCCTTCTCGCCGACGTCGCCGGCCACGGCCATGTTCCAC